>NW_020956226.1:294056-343943 GCF_003031625.1 Empidonax traillii
GGGAAGGGAAGGGAAGGGAAGGGAAGGGAAGGGAAGGGAAGGGAAGGGAAGGGAAGGCAAATTACTTTTGTATATCATTCAGACAGCTGGAGACAAAAATTGCATAAAATGAAGAGAGATTTTTATTTACTCTTGACAGTTTGTATGAAAACTACTGGTCTTTCTTTATACATAAGCTTTAGAAGATTTACTCTCTACTAAGGCAGGCTCTCATAGAATTATATTATACTTGTTTAACATTTATATACTTTGTGAAAACTATAGACCCAGGAAATTGGAAAATATGTTTCCAAACTTAAAGTAAACTCTTTCCCTAGCAACTGCTTAGAAACATGAGACCTTTGATTTTGTTTCAGAAATTGTTTGTGCTCCTAATGGTAAATAAATCGGAATTTGATGAACATTCCCTATTATGTAAAGGACAACTTTAACACATAATAAGTATCAGAACAAGCATGGAAAAAGCCAAAGAGGTAAAATTCACAAATGAGATTTGTAATATTTGTGTCACATTCTTTAATTACATCTGGATTAAAGGTAATTTTCATATTATGGTGGTACGTCATCTACAAACAGCCTAAATAGCATACACCCAAACTACGGATTGAATTCAGCCCACAGAAATAATCACCTAGCCCACATCCCCCTCCTGCTTTCCTTTTTGACAAGGTATCTTCACACATGCACAAGTCCAATCCCTGATATTGTTTCATCAAGGTCCCTCTTTTTCTCTCACAGTGTAAAGTTCTGTGCACTCACTGAGGATGTATTCTGTACATTTCTTCTTAACCCCATCTTTCTTTCCTATCTTGTAAGCATTGCCAATTAGTAAAACTATTATATGTAATGTAATCTGATTATTTCATAAATATGTAGTCATTATGACTAACAAGGTATTGTACAATCAAAGAATAATGCAGTTTGAAAGGGACCTCTGGAGGTTTTCTTGCTCAAACCCTTATTCAAAGCTGGCAGAAGCACAAAATTGCAGAAAATTGCTTAGAGCTACATCCAACTGAGTTCTGAATGCCTGCAGGAATGAAGATGACCACTTCTCTTCAGGCAACTTGTTACAGTGTTTGATAGCATTCACAGTCAACAATTTTTTCCTTATACAGGGTCTATGTTTTATTTCCTTGTACTCAGTTCCACTGTCCCTTGTCCTTTTGCTTTGCAACTCCAAGAGCAGCCTGTCTCTGGCTTCTGGTAGTGGAAGACCATGATGAGATCTCCTCTGAATCCTTTTTTCCAGTCTGAAAAAGGCAATTTTTTTCAGTGTATCATGCATCATGTGCTCCAGTGTTCCAAGTTCTGGATGGCTCTCCACTGAACTACCTCCAGTATGTCCATGTCTGTCTTTCACTGGGGAGCCCAAAACTGGATCCAGCACTCCAAATATATATCATTAATGCTGAACAGAAGGGAAAGATCCCCTCACTCACCTGATATGTATTGGCCTACCCCCTGCAGCCTGATATGCAGCACTAAAAGGGCACACTACTGGCTCATGGTCAACTGGTTGTCAACCAGGATTCTCAGGTCTTTTTCTGCCAAGCTGCATTTTGGCTGCTTTTTGTACAGGTGCTTAGGGTTATTCCTCCCCAGGGGCAGGATTCTGAATATCCCTTTGTTGCTCTTCATGAGATTCTTGTCAGCCCATTTTTCCAGCTTTGTGAGATTCCTCTGAGTTGCAGCCCTGACCTCCAGTTTGTTGACAGTTTCATTCGTATGGATTTTATTTGTGAAGTAACTTACTGATGGTGCACTTAAACACTTTTTGGCCCCACATCATTCCTTGAGGAACACCGTTAGTACCCATCTACCATTTGGGATTTGTTCATTGACATTTACCCTTCAAGCTCAGTGGTTCTTCTTTCCTGTTATTGTCATCACTGTAACTTTTCCTATCCCTTACTGTTATTTTTAAAAAAGAAACAAACAAAAACCAACTAAAAACAAACATGAACAAACAAACTAAGAAGAAATACAAGCATGTTATTCACTTCTAAGACCTAACCAACCAACAAACAAACACGAACAAACAAATTAAGAAGAAACACAAACAAACAATTCACTTCTAAGACCTGAAAATCCCAACTCCCCATGACCAGCTTTCTTACTCACGTCTTTCTGCTTTCCCGAAAACATTAAAAATAATGCTTTAACATTCTAACACCTAGGGAAAAGCAGAGAGGAGACAGATTTTTTTTTTTATTTTAAAGATAGTTCTCTAAAATGGATTTTCCAAAGGGTTATCTAAGTTCATGACACATAAATGGAATTTACAAGGATTTTTTTGAGCACTTTTGCTCCTTTTTTTTTTTTTTTTTTTTTTTTTAAGGAAATTGGCAAAGCAAAAATGCTCAGAGCTGTACATTCTTTCTGCAGAGGCTAGTCCTGAAAAAGCCCTCTTGAACTAATATGTAAATGTGTATTGCTGCATAATTAAGAATTAGAAAAATGAGGTCAAACTCATTCAGTTTACTTTTTCCAGCCAACCTTGCATAAATGAGGTGGCAATCTAGAAGAAGTTGGTCTTTTCATTTAAACTGGGACTGTTCCAGAGGGTTAAGTAGAAATAGAAATATCCATTGAAGAATAAATGTTTCAGACTTAAACAGGGGATAGGAACAGTAAATTCATGACAGAAAATTGTATTTAATTGTATAATATTTTCTTTTTTCATACTTTTTTTCTTAGGTAGTAAATATTTTAATTTATTTAAAAAACCCACAGAAATTTTGTTACCTTGGTATTTTTAAAATTTATTTTAGATGTATATTAATCATCAGTTAGATAACTTATGATTACTTTTTCTAATTGTGCATTGAAAAGTAGCACACCTTTTTCTTTGAGAGTAGTCTGGTGCATGGGCTCATGTTCATTTTCAGGAGTCAAGTGACATTCAGAACTGACCTAACATAAAACATTCATCTTTATTTTGTCTGCCAGTGACTATCCTAGTTCCTCTTAGTATCAGTCCAAAAGCTAGTCGCAGACTTCCCTTAGTATAGGTATGCGTCATGTGAAAATTCAATAATAAAACCCCTGTTAAAGAAAGGTAGAGGTAAGGAGAAGATGTGCAGAGGCTTAGAGACATATTTAGAAAGACATGGTTGCCTCAAGTTCAAATCTTTGTCGTGAGGCAACCTTGCTGATCAAACAAATCCCAGGATTTGTTAAAATCCTGGTACAAACCCAAACAAACACCACACACACACAAAAAACAGTTTCTCAAAGAATTTCTGAGTAGCTACTGCTTTAGTATCACAAATATTATCATGAATCTGAAGCAGCAGATGTGATAATACATGATTTAATTTCATTTCTCTTTCCATCATTCCTGCAGTCCCTTAACTCGTTACAATAAACAGGAGAAGAAACAAGCCACCTGCCTCTAAGCCAGGATAGGCAAGGTCTGAGACTTAGCTTCTTAACTGCTTTTTGCATAAGGGGACACCTCAAAATAAGCATTCTTGTATTTGTAAACTGAGTATAAGTGAGTGAGAAAATGCCCTACTCTACCCAGTGATGGTCTGCCAAGACTGATCCTAAAGATCTTCTGACATCCTAGCCTCTAGCATCCCTTACATAGATGCTGTGACTGCTGAGGAGGTTGCAGGGGCACAGATAACACAGGTTGGCAAGGCTCACATGACTGCTTCCTCTGCTGCCTCTTCTGGCACTGGATGGACTTCTCTGCTGACCCAACAGGGCATTTTATTTCCTTATTCTGGTACAGTGACCCAAGAGGTTATGAATTTGGCTCAAAACCCCCTCACATTCCATATCAAGGCTGTCCCATCTGCTCTCTCTTCCATGCCCAGGTCCCACTCAAGATGCTCTTTGTCTATTGCAGCACTATTTATGAAGACAAAGTGCCATCCTGCGTGTCTGAGAATTGCATGAATTGAAATATACACCAAAGAGAGATAAGTGAGTCCTGAAAGATCTGGACAATATTTCTGACTGTTCATCAGCTCAGGTGGTCAGCTCTTGGCCTTTTATACAGCTAATGCCCTATCTCCCCCTGCACACACACTCATGCCCCACATACCCTCTGTAGCCCCTTTACAATGCTGTTGGAACAACAGCAGGTTGGTTCTCATGGCTGGGAGCATACAGGGATATGAGTGGAACTCAGGTTTCTCCAAGGCCCTTCTCACAGCTCACCCAAAGGCATACTAAGGATAAACCATGGCAGATGGTGAGAAGTCTTGACCCCAAGGTACCACAATGGACCTGCCAGAGAACAGTCTCCATGACAACTGGTAAGACTGGATTTATGGATATGGAGATAGAATACTTCCATTGCCATAACAAGCAACCCCTAGTTTTGTCTTTGTGTAAGACACTATGAGTGTTTGGTTTGCTATGATTACTCTCCAGGTCCCTTTTATGGTCAAGCAGACTAACTGAAACTCAAGGTGGTAAATCCTCACACAGGGCATCCTGAACTGCTGCTTATCAGGGTCTGGCTGCAGATGCAGTCCCTGGTGATGGAAGTCCCTGATTGTGTGCTAGGCCATTTTACCAAGCAGGGAATGGAGTCAATTTGTCCTTTTATCCCTCACACACCACCTCCTCAGGAAAAGTTCTCAAACCTAGCTTCCATCACCTTTCCCCTGCTCTTCTACATTAGGAGCTACTTTGCTGTTCATACTGCAATCAAATTCAGCTTTCTGTCTCTTTGGAAAGTGGAGAGTTCAGATGAAATATAGTTTATGTCTGAGGACCCACGACACAGTCATATATTATTGATTTATAGCATTGCTTTGTCCTGTTAGTCACCTACATCCTGCTCCCCCTGCCCTCAACCCCCAAATTATGGTCAAACTCTATTAGATTCTTTTCCTGAGAAATTCATTAATTCTGTAATATATTTACAAGGTTATAAAGTCCACTTGTCATTTCATAAAACAACACGGTGCAAAATGCATGCCAAATATCTCCCCTGGCAGCAGATGGGAAAACTGAGCCTCAGAATTTGTATAAATTCCAGTTTAAAGAGATAATGAATTTAAACAGTACAGACCCACAGACATTAACAGGATTTACTACACACAGAGACATTATAGTGATGTGTAAAAGCTGTATGTTATGGTTTTATAATATAAAAACTGGAAGACTCTGCTAGCTATCCCTAAGTAATAATGATTCTGACTTATGTATAGAGCTCCTCACTATGTTTAGCAAATCACACTCTTGCCTTTTAATTAGCCCTGTGGAAGTTGCAGGGGTTATGGGTCAACATGAGTAAGGTACTTAGGGAAGTATAACAAATTAGAAAAGAAACAAAATACTCTACAATTCATGACTGTGAAATTAACAGTAATACAGAAGGGAATGGGAAATGGCCTTCTGCACATTTATTGCTGTTTTGAAGCTGCAGAAAAAAAAAAAAAAGTCCATCAACTTCTATATTGCAGTAATTAGCAATTTGCAGTCTCCATACAGTGATTATCTTCAGACTCAGGCTTAGAGCTCCCCTGTTCCTGCATGGGAAAGCACAGCAGCCTGCCAAGTCTGAGCACAGTTCCCTCACTGTAAAACTGAAGGAACTCCAGATTCTCTGTAGTGCAACTGGCATGTCCTTCTGAATCATTTTGTAATTTCCATATGTGAACCTTATACCTCTGAAAGTCACTATGTGTACTCCCTTTCTCCTCCAGCACGTCATACAGTGGCATATCTGTGTTCAGTCAGTGGGGAGCAGGGGTTGTCTCCAAGTTGTGGCTGACTGGTTGTGTGCTGTCCTTCTCTCTCTTCAGATGAAAAGCAGATTATGCATTGAGTCTCTACACCTTTACTGTCAGGTGACTCACAAAAGAATTAAGTCAAATATGGTGTGTGTTGTGTGTGCCTTCATCCTCATCATCCTGAAAGTCATCTTAACCAGGCATTCTAGTTTCAAAACAAACCGTGCAAAAAACATTTATTTCTTATATAACAGCTTACTATTGTTGCTAGTTACTTTACTGATATCCAAACAATTGCTGCAGGCAAAGCCCCAGCTTCACTGCACTTATATTTAAAATTAGAATATCTTTGTACCTCTGTCAGATGCCAAAAAACCTGCTCAATAATTTGAAGTTAAAGAACTACTTTTTATTATATCTTGTTCTTAAGATGTTTTCAAAAGCAAAGATCCCTGTAAACCAATATGGAGTAACTGAACATTTAATTCTTTTTCTATCTAAGATTAACAAGGGTACCCAGTGGGAAAACAGTAGTGTGTGATTATCTGGCATTGTCTCATAGAATTTTAAAATTTCCTTTGCAAACTGGACTCCCAACAGTTAAATGCTTTTCATCCCTGATGAAGAGATTTACTGTTGTTTTTGTATTTGCCATTAATTTTGGTAGATAAGCTACTAATATACATTCTTGCAATTTTCTTGCAAAGTCTCTGAATGGCTCACACAGCCATTTCTCCCATCAGGAACCACTGTTTGTCAAAACCTTGTTAGATAGTTATTTGACAGGCTTAGACTTCTAGGCTTTGACATAGCAGAGAGGTGGCCCTCAGACAAAGATTTCTTAGCACATCCTTCACAAGAACCTGTGTCTCACTGAGTGAGTCCTAAACTTAGAAGCAGGCAGGGGGAAAAAAAAATAATGTGTGGAGACTTTATTTTGTCTATTTTTTTTTTTTTTTAATCTGAAGACTGCTATGGATATCATCATAACACTTATCATTATAACCTTGAAGATTACCTTAAAAGAAGTAAAAAATTTCTAAGGGAAAAGAAGGAATTGGAGAACTAAGTAAAAAAAAATACAAGTATCCTGTTTTTTTTGAGTTCTTAAAAATTACAAATCATGTCATGTTCCAGTATTGGTGAAGAATGACAGTGGAGCATAGACAAGGAAATAGATGGGAGAATCTGCTCCAAGAAGTTTATGCATCCACTGAAGGCACATGCACCAGGCCAACCCTTAGGATGCTTCTTCTCCCTCCCTCAGCCTTCCTCCCAGTTTGGTAACTTAAGGCAAATGACAGTCATGAGTGCCAGCAGCAGGAAGAAGTGAGAGCAGCAGATTTCATGTTGTTTCAGCACTGAGAAACTCAGTGAAACTGAACACTCAGGTTGCTGACATATGTTGTGGAGACAGATTTCCGCAGTATGCAGACTGAAATGCATAATCTGAACAAGGTTATGAGCCAAACATCTACAGTGTTTATTGAAAACATCCCTGATGTTTAAAATTCTGTGGTCTTCTGAAATCCAGCCCTGGAGTTATTTCTCCCTTTCAGACAGAATGAGACACATAGATGTTTTGAGAACACGTGGGTCCCTTTTTTCCCCTCCTTCACAGCAGGAGAGACAGTTTAGCCTGCTTTTCCTGGTTCACATCCTAGGATGAATCACTGCAGACAAACAGCTCCAGCAGAGAGGAGGCTCAGAGGCCCTTACAGGAGCAGAAGAGGAGCTGTCTGATGCTCTGGGCAGGGTTCACCATGCAGAGACAGGGCAATGGAAGGAGAGTGATTTATGTGGGTCTGTTTATGAGGGTGTCTGGCATACAGATACAGTGTGGGATTTTTCTCTGAAAAACAAACAAATGCAAGTTATACTTCTCTGTCTGGAAAAACTCACCCCTTTAGCCAGTTCCTCTCCTCTTTGCTCATTCTTTTAACTCTCACTCATGCTAAGCTGCTTTAGGTATTTTTGGAGATATTCAGACTTGGAACGCTGTGTTCCTCTTAGCTGTTTTCAAACTTCCTTGCATGACGTTCCTTTCCACAGCACTTGTCTTTAGGCCAGCCAGAAATAAGGATATTGCTGACCACAAAAAAAGTCTTGTCTACCTTCCCCAATAACGGCTTTAAAGACTGTAACATATCTGCAGAGGGATTTTAGCGTATTTTAAAATGCCAAAAGACATTTAAAGACAGTGTCTGGTGACATTATGCATAACAACTCTTCTCTGCAAAGGTAGGAAGTGAGAAGAAATAAAAGCTACGCAGGGTTATTTATCCAAATGTGCCTAGACTTGGCCCTGTGTGAAGGGGTACTGTAACCTCTTAGCTCTTGTAAAACTGACCCTTGTACCTGCCTGTGCATGTATGTGTATGCATAAGAGAAAAAGAGGGAGCAAGCGGCAATATTCTTGTGGCAGTATGCAGAACTCTCCTCGTTCATGGCTCGGGTTTTATGGAATTGATAGCTTGAAAATTTTGAAGTCCTGCAAATAAAAGAGAGAAAGGCTTTTATGTAGCAGAAGAGAACTTCTAAAGTTCTGCAACTCCAGACGCACATGCTCATTTCTGTCATGTTTTAGTGTTAGATATTTTGTTTATGCATTGCTTTCTGCCGAGTATCATCCCGGCAATCTCCGCCCAAGACTATGTAATGTACTGCAGAAAATATTTCATCTTCATGTGAATAAAATATATGAGATATTGTTTAAGGTAGTTTTTCAGAACACTGCTGCAATGTAGGCTGGATTCCTGCCATGTGCACCAAGAGGACGTTAGGCTTCTTCTAATGATCTATTGCAGTTTATGTTCTGGCAAGCATGTTTCCTAGCTGCAATCCTGGATGTTGCTACAACTGCCATGTGTCACCACTGCTGGTGTTAACATATGGAGGGAAAAAATCTGGGATCCCCTGAACTAAAGCATATCATAACTTTCTCAAGTAATTCTTTATTATTAATTCTCTTTTCTCCGTTACCATGTACCATTATATTAGTCATACTGGTTAAATGTCCATCATCACACTTTTCATTTCTGTAAAGTACTTCAGACTTTTCGTGGAAGGGGTTGGCATCCTTGGAATTTTAGACACTCACTTGTACTTGCAAGCATTTTTTGGTGTACATAAAATACATGAAGTGAAAAATACATGAAAACATACACACACACACACAGACACACAAAAATGTACAAAATCCCATGGTTGTTTATTTTACTGAGAGCTGTTTGATTATCCTGAGAGCAGAGATATGCATTAGACTCTATTTGCTTTCTACTCAGTTTAAAAGTGAGTACTATTAAGTAATCCTCCTATAGTTAAAAGAAATTCAACCCATACTGTTCCTAGGAGTCTTCTGTGCTTTATAAGTCCACAAGATCTCACATTAAGCAAGCAGTGAGTACAGCATAGGTTTCTTATATAAACATAATACACCCACTATTATGGATATACCTAATAATAGCTACTCTCTCTTCCTTTCAGGTGTCCAGGTAGAATCAGCTGTAATCTTGGTTTCAACAATTTTGTGGAGAAAATATATTTACCCTGAATGTTTTCTAATCCTGTGATGCCCTTATGGCATGCAATTGAATGTGCAGTTATTCACAGCATGATAATTTCTATGGTGTGCATTTCAAAGAATGGTTTAATTTCTCTAACAAACCTTGTTGTGGAAGATCTGCTCTTCTATTTCTTGGCAGATGTTTTAATCATGAAGAGAAATAAATCCTGAGAAAAATATTCTATGAAAGGTCATTTAGGTTGGTAGGTGAAAACATTATTGTTTTAGTACACTTTTCTCTGGTTTGGCACAGCATGGAGCGCTGGTGGACCTAAGGGGGCTCTACTGAGCATTTTGCCTTAACATATCCCAGAGACAGCTGCCTTACCACTATGCAGAGCACTTAAAAGAAATTATTCTGACTTTCAGAATAATTTTTGTCATTCAGCATGCTAATAAGTTCCTTCAAAGGTGCTTTTCTACTACTTCTCTAACAAGTTGGTTTAAAGATACTCATGACTTTACCACACAGACAAAACACATATTGTTACCATGAGAGTTACTTAATTTTCTACTGTTAGCACCAGAATGGTGGGGGTTTTTGGAAGTGGCAGGGCTGAGGGACAGTATTAAGTTTGAATTTCTACCTTTACCCTTACAGAGAAGCTACTCTCCTGACTCAGACAAGACTGCACGTGAATTGCAGCAGCTGCCTTGGAAATGCCTTTGTTATTCATCAGAGACTGATTGAACTTATGCCAGTCTCTTTGATGGGGCTTCATTCAGAAGCCATCACGATCAGTGGAAAAGCTCCGGTTCACAAGGCCTTGATGCCAGTCCAAATCTGATACCAAAGTTCTCCCAAGAAGGTTCTGCTTATGGTAACACAGAGTATGGTACCTGGTAATTCTTTTGCAGAGGCATGTTTTTCATGTGAAAGAAAATATATTCGCTTCCATTCCACTAGAGAAAATCTTGCATGTGTCCTTGGGTTTTTGGCAGATGTTGAAAGCAGATCAGAAGCAGATGATGTGAGAACAACAATATGTCCCTGAGCAATAGCAAAGCAGCAGGTGCAGGAGGAGCATATGCCAGATTCCCATCAGCAGAAGGAACTGCATAGAGGGCTCTCTGGGACTGCATGTGAGGTGCATGTTCCACTTTTCTTCTAGCACTGGGGAATATTAATAAGTCCTCATCAGGCCAAGCAAATAATTTGCAAATTTAACTTTCAATTATGTAATAATTCATAGAGTAAACACCTAGAGACTCTAGTGCAAGAAAATTTCTCAAGGAAAACAACCTGGGTCTTTAAAAACACTCATATTTCATTTTTAAAATTGAATGTCCAGAAAAAAATAATGAAGACAATTAGAAACTTAGCTGTCCCAAAATCTTTCCTACACATCAGAGAACATGAAAAATTTCCTTTTTTTTTAATAGAAGACAATAATTTCAAAAAACACTGTATAAATTTAATCTGAAATGTTTTGATGAGACCAGTTCTGACGCATTCTTTAAAAAAAAAAATAGATAAGAAAAGTAATGGTTCAGTGACTGAAAGCTTTTTTTCTGCTGTTCAGCCCTGGCTCTCTGCTTTGAATGGACTACATAAAAATACGTCTGTTATGATCAAAACTAGCAATTCTGGACAGAAGTTATCCATCTTTCTCCACTGTCATATCATAGTTTTCTGAGTGGAACTGGACAAAAGTCTGGTTTATGAAATACATATGCATATGTACATATTTTAGCTCAAGACAAAGACAAGGTTTTTGTAAAACAAAAAACGTCACATCCTCTATATAAGGGCCATAAAAAGCAGCCAGTGCATAAAAATATAAACTGTCTTGCACTGTGCTGGATCATTTTCTAAACTCCTGCTGTGCTATACTTTTTCATGCTAGTGACCTGAAACTCATCTTGGGGAATAGACATCCTTTCTCTCCATCTTTGGTAGAAACTTTCTTATTAAAAGCTACCTGAAGAATTGGGTTTGATATTTTTTCTCTTAAGAAAACTTTTCTCAGAATTTTCCAGTTCTTCTCTTGAACCATACAATGACATTTAATGAACCAGTTAGAAATCTAAATAAGCAGATTAAAAAAAAAAAAAATCATATTTTCTGCTTGTTCAAGTACTATTGAAAGGGCACAGGACAATATCTACAAGGGAGAAACAAAGCCCACTGGCCCAAGTTTTTATTGCTTAGTGGTCTCGAAAGTGCTAATAGCATGACAAGGATTTTGGGAATTGTGTTTTGGAATAACTTGAATTTTCAATAACATAATCTAATGCAAAAGATCTAGAGCAAGTGTTAACAAGTTTTAACAAAAAGAAATTCACTTTGAGATGACCAATTAAAAAAATTTGACTCTAAGTAACTTGCAGCACTGTATTGACAGGTTTCCCGGTTACAGTTAATGCCAAGAATCACCTTAAAACTCCCCTTGCATTTTAATCAGAAATTAATGAAGATATTGGAATGGGAATTCATGGACTCATACTTTCAGCTATATCAAATTGTTTGATAAATGACATGTGGATATAGCAGGTGTTTGAAGCAGTGATTTAAATTAATCCACCTGACTTTCCATTGAATTTGTAAACCCCCAAACCATGTCTATCTATGCCCTGTGCTCCTAAATACCACAGAGGCTTTAAACCTAATCCTCTCATGCTCATACAGATACTGGGAGACTGAATCTTGTACGAATGGCAGTGCCACACTAACATTATTTAGGTCTTGGTAGAAAGTACTGCAAGAACTTTGCAGCCATCTTTGCAGTAGGAAATGAGCAAATCAGTCATTCCAGACAAACTACAGGGATTTCTTGGAGCCAAATGGGAATTAGAAGATTTTGGGGAACTGAAATATCTCAGTGTTCGTTAGTAAATCCAAGAATGCCTATTCAGAAATGTCTTCCACTTACATAGCCACGCAAGGTAGGCTGGGGAAAACCAATAATCACCAAGGCTGCCCTCCTTCTGAAAGGTAAAAGGGGAAATTTCAGTTTAGATATCTGAATTTCTTTAAGGAGCTTCTAAAACTCTTTAGTTTAGATTGGCAAAGAGTTGTTTGTGCTAGGGCATTAGCATAAAGGATGGTATAGGACATGTTAAAATCCAAGCTGGAAAATCTAGAGAATGATAAAATATTGTAATTTGAAAGAACAGATTATAAAACCATGTCCTAGAAAATATGGTCTTAATCTTCTCTTATTTTCCCCCATTTGAATTCAGAAGTTACACAGGTTGACACCATTTGTTATTAGCATCTATAATTAAGAAATTATTCACAGACATGATACTTAATTTTATGTGCAAGTTCGCTGAGGTCTTTTAAATAAATTATGCTTTTCAAAAAAACCCATATTTATTTATCCAAATTAAAATGAAATATACTTAACTTTAATTCTGTCACAGCTGGCAATTGGTCCATTGGAACCCGATGCCATCTGGGGATGGATAGACAGAGAGCATAATTTTCCAGCCACTCTTCTACCCTCCTCAAATCTACTACTGCATCAGAAACTGCACAAACAGGAATAAGAGTCAGTTATGCTAATCCTAGTCACACACCGCACCTCCACAGAAAATCCCCATAGAGGATCTGCAAGATGTAATTGTTTCATTTATAGAGAAAAGAGCAGAGTAGAGAATCTATTTTGAAATCCTCTGGGAGAGAGGAACTGAGGTTGAAAAATTGGACATGACTGAAATAAAAGAAAGTATTTTGAGGCTTTTTGCAAACATCAAATGAAGACAAGCAACTTAGCTGCTATTTAAGCCTTGGATCCAGCTAGTTTTCTTGAGAGACTTCTATCTGCAGAGTCTCAGCCTCTAGCCAATTTGAATACTCTCACAGTCTCAGGAAAGAGGATTTTGTAGCTTCCTCTGGTCTGCAGTGTAGCTTCTCTGTTCAGCTTGTGTAACGGATAAGTGGAATACATCTCACTCAAAAGAGAGAAGCATGAATATGTTTTATTGAAGTAACACTATAATTTGAGAGATTTCAATAAATATGATGTAATGTAACATATTTTATAAGGATCTACACAGAGACTGGAGACACAAGAGAGACAGGAATAAGCCAGGCATACTCCATCTTCCAGGTTCATCCCAAGGCATAGGGTCTGTTGCTTCTTAGTCAGCCTGAACCAAAGTACAGCCTGAAGTCAAGTGTCTCCATTCCAGCTAACCTTCTGGATAACTGAAATAATTTTGTAGATTCTCAGATACTGGGAGTGACTTTCCACAGTATAGCTGGGGGTTAAGAACCTTGCTGTCAGAAATTTCTTTGAAAATGTCCCTGCAATTGTACAAAAGGATCCTTCTACTGTCCTGCCCTCATCCCCTGCCCTTCAGCTGTACTTCTGCCAGAGGCAACTACAATTTCTGTTTCTTTCTAGTTTTGTTTTGTAGTCTTCTTTTTTTTTCCTCATGTTGGCCCAATTACAGTATGCAATTGTCTTCTGTCAGCAGGAAACATATGAGAAAAGGTTTGGAAATTTATATCCTGAAGCTTTCTACTCTCTTGCAATCCCAGCAAGAGCTGGGTTTTAATCCTTTAAATATCAGGATTTCATTAACGTTTTCTTTTCCCTTTCTAATTCTCAGTACGATTCACAACTGAATTGAGCATTAGGCTGTTTAAACAGTAAAACATTTACACAGAGGAACACCAGCTGTAGCGTAAATACTATTTAACAAGATTTTTTTAAATAGTCCTGGAAAAGTCATTATAGCTATTTGTTTGCCAGAAACTATAGGAATAAGAGAAAAATCCTTTGTGTGTCATTCATTATTGTCACTTTATAGGTCAGGGAATTATAAACAGCTCTAAGTATTTTGCAATAACTTTTTACTGAGAGGTCTTCTTTTTAAAGTGTAGTGTCTGGTATTTTAGCTGTTATAATTCTTCAGTGCATACTTTCAGTAACTTCAGCTGAGTTACCTAAGCTTTTTTGCAATTATGGATGCCAAGAAGAGTTTATAGCCACATTTTAATGCTACCAATTTTGCTTACTGTGTATATAAATCTTGTGACTGTCAGTCAGAAAATATCTTTTACAAGTATGGCTGCTAGATGGTTTACTTAATCTAATAGCTTCCAATCCACATAAAGTTAGTTAAAAGTTCCTGCTATAACCTTTTGTGACAAACTTGCATAAAAGTCACAAAAATCCCATAAATATATACTACTTTGCATCAAGTTTAATTCCTTCTTCTGACATATAATCCATAGTAAATTTGGTATAACCTATTCATAGACTCCATATGAGTCTAAGAGATATATTTTGCAGAGGATTAAATGTCCTGAAACTCCCTAAAACACACATGGGAGAAAGGCCTTGACTGTACAGTGGTTTTAAAGCCAGTACTGTCCTGTGACCTTTCACTTTTTAAAACGAGGGACTCAAAAGACTGTCTAACCTCCTTACAGTGCAACAAGAGTTGCTTACTATACTTCTGAAATAATGCATCTAACACATTTTAACACACTTAAGAAGCCATTTTATGTTCTCATTTCCACAAAAATTCCTGGTAAAAGACTAGACTTTAAATGTACATTAAAACTTCAGTGTTTCACCACATTTAGGTGGTTAGATACATTCTCACTGGTTTTACAGGTTTATCCTCAGTTCTCATATTTTTGAAAAGAAAAGCTTTGTATTTACATAACACATGAAAACAGAGCCAAGAGACAAATATCCTGTGGTCAGAATACAGTAAAAAAAAAAAATAAAAATAATGCAGCTGTACTGGTGAACTGAAAATTACATGCAAAAACCTTTTCATTAAAGTAGTAGGAACTTTTTGTCAAGGGAATATTAATAATCCATGATAATTTATTAAATCACTATATAATTTAATTTTCCTCACAATTACACTCTTAGGAAACAGGAATTACCATTATCAAGAAAGGCCAAAGCAGATAAAGAAGTAACTAAGTACAAAAGCCTAAGAAAAGCAGCTGCTCTGAAGTACCCATGATCATCAAAAAGGCTTTATCATACTTTTCTAATATTTCACTGCTTAGGCCAAAAGTAAAATATGATACATGAATTAAACCTGCAGTGGGAGCTCATACAATGCAGGAAATCAGAGAGTTCTTAGGGAAAGAGAAAGGTCAATGACAGAGTTTTTTTTTTAAAAAAGAACCCACCTATATATCTGCAGAGTTTTCCAAGCATGATATCTTTTCAGATTTCTATGAGGATAGCATGCTAATCTAAGGTTAAAATCAGAACAGAGACCTCTATGCTTGTGTCATTTGTGCTTGCCTTTCAGAACGTTAAATAACCTGGACAAGTAGCTCAGCATGTGAGCCAGAGAAACCAGGGAGATTAGATACATATTCCACCCCAGATATTAAATTTTGGCTCTAGCTCAGCAACAGAAGATTCATTCTTCATGTACCTACAATGAAGAGACAGTTGCAAGCTCTTTTCCAAGGTAAGGGTTCTTTTGACCTAAGGATCAATCCTATACTGAAGAAGCCCATGAAGTGGATCTCACATTGTCAATAAAATATGAGAAAAAAACAGGATTTATGAGAACATCTTCTTGTCCAGGGTTATTTTTCTACTGTAATTTCATCCCTGCTTCTCCCATTTAGTATTTTTAGTCCTTTCCTTACTCTTTTTTTCACTCCTTCTCCAACACCTTGCTTTTCTCCACCTCAGAAGAACGGTCAGCTCCTGAGCCACTAAATTTACTCACACAGATAATAACAAGCTTATTGTATCATCCCTGTAGGTGATAATAGGCAGAGGAACTGAAAATATAGATTTACCAAGAGAAATTTGTTGAAGAGTCAATTAAGACTGAATGAAAAATCAAAATGCAAGCCCTAGTCATATGCATTGTTATCCAACCAAACCCTGAGACATAATGAACCACAAATGATAGCTATTTCCCATGAGATTGTCTACCCTAGCAACAAGGCATCCTTGCTCAAACCTTCCTTTTGCTGAACCTATTCTGTCTATAACAGTTAAATATGTAAACCATGTTCCTCATCAACAACCTTACACTAAGTATGGAAGGGCTGCTCTGCAGCAGTGAACCACAAGCAGGTAGGGCTTGGTATCCATATAGTGGATGCTCTCAGCCCTCAGGTCCACAAGTGCCCTTGATGTGTTTTTTGATACCAGGTATCTTATTTCAGTATTTAATTTGTAATGGTAAATGCAATTCAATCTCCAAAAAGAAGTGAGCAAATGACATGCTGCAAACCTGGACTAAATGTGTGTTATATGTAATTAGATGTGTGTTAGATGATACTAGATGTATCTGGTTTTAATGTAATTGATCAATTATAAGGAACATTAAAAGTAGTATAACTAGTTCTTAAATTTCAGTTTCATACACATTTTCACTTTCTTATATATGTTATTGCTTTGCTTTTAAAAAATTCAGATGCTTTCCTCTCAGTCACCTTCCCTACCTCTCTCCTTAGCAATATTTTACATTTTTCAATAATGTGTGTATCAAATACACTCATCTCCAAAGCTTAATTACGCTTCTTCCCAGACCTGCAGTGACTTGTAGCACTCAGGCTATCTACTTTCTTTCTCTTACATCATTGTTGTTGTTAAGAGTTCTCCACACTAAGTTATGAATGAATTAACACAAGCCCAGTGGTTCACAGCTCACAGTGATCTCTGCTCCTTTATAGAAGTCTAGTCTCTAAAACCAGTTATCCACTTGTCAGGATACAAAAGCACAGTTGTCACTTCTGGCAATGCATAGAATGGAAGGAAACCTATCTCAGCTGGTTATTATCCACTTAAAAAGTAAGGATACAATCAGTTAAAAATTTCCCATTCCATTGCAAGCAATTTCATTACATTGTTGACAATTTTTTTGTCCATTCCTACAAATCTTTTTTAGCTGTAAAGCTACTGCCAGTTCCACAAAAAGCACCAAATTCTGACTTTAAACAAGAAATTTGAAATATTATGGGCCTAAACTGTGACTCAGAAATCAAAATAAGCAGATACCAGAATCAGCCTGTGCTCATATCATTCCCAGGTAACAGGTTGCAATAATCCCAGCCCCTGAGATACATACTCTATGCTTAAAGAAGAGGGCAGAAGGATGACAGCTTGCCTGACAACTAGATCTTCCTCTTAATACCTTTTTTAAAGACCCATATGTGTCTCACCACTTCATTAAAATATAGTTATTAGGAAAGACACAAGGCACAGAGCTCTCTGCAGTACCTCTGAACTCCTTTTACGCTATCTATTTGCTGTTTCCAATCCTTGTCAAAAAAGGCTGTAACTATAAAAACTATAAAACCAATCTGTGTAAAATACATTTGGTAAATTGTTTTGAAGAGAGGTAACAGTCAAAAAAAGTATATGAATTATTTAAAATACAATTGAGAGGTTCCTATTTAAAAAAAAATTATTCTGTTTCTACTTATTGTCTTCTTTCTAGTGTTTAAAAGTCAGCAAACCCAAGAGCCACATAAGATCAGTTTTGATGATCCAGTGTGCCTAATTAGAGTACTGTTATGTGTCTCTGACATTATAGACATCTTTGAGGAATTTGTTTCCAGTACAGCAGCACATTATTTATTCCAGTAGCTATGTGAAATTAATGAATGAAACAAAAAGTAATCTGGTTGTAGAATTTGAGAATTTGTCAGCCTGGTGACACAGCAGCACAATTTCTGTATCAAAAAATTAACAGCATATAGAGTACAGAAATCACTAAATGATGCCAACGATTGACTGCTACATCAGGTAAGATTTCAAACAGGTTTTCCCTGCCTGTCAATCTGAAAGACCTGTGGTGTACCAAAGAGAGAGGGACCCTGCTTTGTAGTAGGCTAATAGTAACTTCATACCCTTGCCATTTTTCCAGGCACATAATAAATAAACTGGAGCACATAATATAAAAAATGTTTTAGTTTGCTAGTCTCCAGTCTGATTTGCAGGTTAAATGGACAATATTAATAGGAACCAAGTGAAATCTAGGAAGTGGGACACAACTGTATTTTCTGCTTTGGTGTTTTGTACTGTGACGATCCTTTATTCAGTTCACTTAAGATTCATGTGTCTGTGAAGAGCTAACAACAAGTTGCAACTCTCATTTAAGGCTGAGAATGAGATATTTTGGGAATAAAAAGACAAAAAAAAAATTGGATGAGATATGGTCATAAAAACAGTGTCTTTTAATGCTTATTACTTCATCTGACTACAGATCAGAGGAGTGAAAGTACATCTGTAAGATGGCAAAAAATATTTTCTAGAACCATTACTCCCAGTTTTTTGCAAGAATAAGAAGCTTCTCCTACATGTCCTTTTGGTTTATTGCTCAGATGTTGATCTATGAGGTACAAAAGCATTCTGACTGGTACTAGGTGAGGGAATCATCTGCCCAGACATTAAAAAAAAATTAACCCCAAGTCCAAGCTAAATGTACTCTGGGTCTCTTTATAGCCCTTTAAGGAAAAAGACATCTCTGGATATCAAATCAGATCAATTTATCCTAAAAAATAAAGACCTAATTCATGCCAGAGTAAATATCCTTTGAAGATATTGATCATTTTAAAGGGAGCAACTATCTTAGACTTCAGTGTTAAACTTTAAGACACCTAAAATTAGATTACATAAATACTACCCTAAATGCTTCCCTATGTCATTGTATATTTAGAGTTATCAGAGTATTAAAAAAAAAGTTCCGATTTTTTTCAGCGCCAAAATAAAAAACTTTTTACTGACGGTTACCAAATCAAATCTAGCCTAAGCCTAAGCAATGTGATTGTGCAGTAGGCTGCAATGTAGGATCACATGCAAGTCATTCTTTCAGGCATAAAGACTTACAAACAGAAAACAGTAGAAGTATTGTTTTTTGCTAATCTTCAAGGTGATTCATAAAAGTAATGAGAACATACTGAAAAATACAAGGGTCAATAACATTCTCTTAAAGGAGGGATAAATCTTATTTTACAACAAACATGCCAACAAGAAGAGTAGTACCCCTCAATCGAGGTAATTGTCTTATGGCAGAAAGGCTTAAGAAATCCAAATTAATTTTGCAGTTCTTAAGTACTTTCTTTCTTCTTGTGGTTTGAAGGAAAGTAGGTTTTGTGGCTTTCTCTGGCACCAGAAACAAAGAAGGTAAATACTTAACAAATGAACAGAACTACAATCTGAACAATTTTACAACAGAATTTTTTTTGCCTGAATTACTTCTATCAACTGTCTGTTCAGCCCAAAGTTTAATTTGGCAGCACTCAAGGGTTCTCAGTGAATTTAGCACAGCGATTACTTTCATGTCCAGCCATCCACAAATATCTCAACATGTTGAAATTCACGGAAATTCTCCAAAAACCTGAACACTGTGGAATTCGTGAATGCCCAGACAGTTGTAACAAAATGCAAGCAAGGGTCCTGACCCCGTGAATGCTCAGTTCATTAGGTTTGTTCAGTAGAATAAGTAGTTGAAGTATCAGCCCTTTGGATCAACACTCAGCACGTCTTCTACAGCAGACATTAATTACAACTCTTTATCACAATTTTGTTGTTTCTGCTGCTATTTTCTTTATCTCTGACTATTAGTTCTTCCCACATCTTTAGATGAGAACTCTTTGAGACCTTAAATTTCAGGTATTTTACCTAAACACAACTTTAATGTGCTCAAAGACATAGGTGTTTAAACAACATAGCAGTACTGCTGCTGTGAGTAATTGTAGTGTGTAATGAATGTGACAGTCATCATAATCAAGGCTGTGATGAGGATGGTAATGGGGATATAAAATATGGTTTTCCAGCAGAAGTTTCTTTCTCTTAGTATCAACATTTGAGTAAGAGCAATCTTTTAAAAAGACATTTAATTACAACATCAAAACTAGGTACTGTTTGCTGTTTTGTGATGTATTCATTCAACAGGTAATTCAATCGTGAGTAGGGGTACTGAGCTACTCTGTAAAATGGAAATTATATGAGGTGCAATAGTTAAAGGAGGGTGCCATGACTCTTTAAATCTGATTCCAGGAAAATGGGTTAAATCTCTGAACAATCTTGTCTAAAACGTGAGGTGAGGGAGAGAAGTGCCTAATTTTGCAATTTTATTGGCACATCTGTAACTAATAACAAGGTCTCTGGTGTGGTTATGTCTGGCAATCAAGGATCTCCCAACTGCTCCGAGGCATTACTCAGGAGCAAGCACGTGCCAAGAAACATATCTAATAGGCAGTCTGAACGTGACCACCCTGTTCTGGAAGGTAGAACAATTTAATAGTACAAATTATATGAAGCTGTGCTGCTGGCCTCAGGATCCTTGAAACATTTAGCTTACCATATATCCTGTTGTCTAGTGATGCTAAGGAATTCAAAGGTATTAGTATTACATATCCACATTTGTATATATATGTGTGTGCATTATATTACATTATAATAACATTGTTATAATATTATTATACTATTTTATATAATTTATACAATTATACTTTAATTACATTTTTTAGATTAACTACATTACATTACATTATAAAATGCAATATTGTAAAATCATCATAAAATATTATGCTATATTAAATTACATTATAATCACATGAGCATAAAGGGGTTAATATTACAGTTGCATAAA
Organism: Empidonax traillii; assembly: GCF_003031625.1. NCBI lineage: Eukaryota > Metazoa > Chordata > Aves > Passeriformes > Tyrannidae > Empidonax > Empidonax traillii. The sequence continues at coordinate 314,871 of NW_020956226.1, forward strand.
ATTGTTAATGTTGCAGTTTACTGTACAAGATCACCTGTGCATATAAGCTCCATCTTTTATGGATTAATTTTGAGTTAGCTTCTGTTCTTTCAGATGATTATTTTTGCTGGGAAATGAAGTCCCTCACTTCTTGTGCAATGGGGATATGGAAATACATATCACTTATGTGTGGTTATCTCTTAAGTCCACATAGTTACTGCTGACTGCTACTGTATTGACTCTTGAGCACTGAGAAGCAGTTTTGCTGGCATTGGCATTAAAGCTGTGGATTAAACCATGATAGAGGGAAGAACACACATACTGGTGAAGTGTTCAGAAAAGGAGATGATCTGCAGACAGCACATTCTGCAATATTTTATCTTCAGCCCAGGTGGTTACTCTCCAGAAAAGAAACTGGGGGCTCTAGGGAATCATAATCTGAATATGAAACTCATTTTGTGTAAAAAAATAGATTCATGAGCATATATTCAACCAATCAGTTACGTGATTGATACTTTCCTCTTTATTCAGCCCTGCTAAAACCACAGCTGGACTACTGTGACTGGGTGTCTATTAATAAGAAGAAATTCTGCCAGAAGCAAGAAAAGCAGTAAAAGTCTGGAAAGCAGGAACAATAAGTAAAACAGAAAGAACTGAGGCTGTTAAATCCAGAGTTTGAGAGAAATGAAAATAGCATTCAAGTAACTGAAAGAATCCTGCAGAGATGGGAATAATGTGCATCCAAATTGCATCCAGATCTCTGATGAATAGCAAAAACAATAATCAGTTTTAAGTTGCAGTAAAGGACATGTAGATAAGATTTAAGGGGGGAAAGACTGTTTAGAGGTAAAGTTAATTTAACACACAACCAGCCTATCTGGGGAGCCTGCAAGATCTCCATGAGTGGAAGTTTCTAAATACAGGTTAGAAAAACAACTGCAAAATGTTTAGGCATCACTTAACCTTATATTGGGGCTAAAAAGTTAATCAGATAACTTGAAATCCTTCCCAACCCCATTTGTAGGGTGTTTTTCCATTTTTAATAGTAATCAAACTCCACTGTATTATGATAGGGCCTAACTCTAAGAAGGGACTTTAAACCACTTTTACGACTTTCATTAAACTTGGACAGTGGAACATGAATATGAATGAGGCTGAAGCAGAGAAAACTGCTAGAGCAAAGGTGAAAATGCCTGAAATGACAAACAAAAAACACAAAGAAGAGTTGCTGTCAGGTGAGAAGAGACCAAGAGCTGCGGTATATTGTTATAGGCATATTTATCAGCATGGTATTTACACAAATGCAGATGTCCAAACAGGTACTAGAACAGAAAATGGCAAAGTCAAACTGAAGCTAGTAATTTTACAAATCATCATATTTTATTGAATTGTTGGAAAGCACACCCTCTTCTTGTCTAGGTCTGCTTACTGTTTGCTTACCTACTTTCATTAATGCTGGGAACTCTCTTATCTGTCCCAAAGAAGACCGTAACCATATAACTGTATAACCACATGTAGCACTTCTATCCTTAGTTAAGTCCATCTTGGTCTGTGACAATATTTAATATTGACATTATACCATTTATACTTTCAGGACATGGAATATTTGTCTTCTTTTTTCTGTACAAGGAAAGAGTAGGCAAGAGTGCTCTTGGGCAATGGAAGAGGATTGCCCGCATTGTTAACCTGCTGGGGTAGCCCTGGGCACATTTCCAGTCCAGGTCTTCAACAAGTTTCCCAAACCTTTCTCACACCCATTTTGGGTATTAAAACATCAATTAAAACAATATATCATTTTCCACAGGCGGCTTAGGTACTGTTCCCTGTTTTGGACAGTGATAAAAGTCAATATTGTTGGTGTTAATCAATCTGAGTCAGTTTACCCAAGTGCCAGGAAAAGTTGCAAAGTTGCAAATTTATTATACATTTAATTAGTTACTACTTAATTGGTATATACTGGGCTTTGTTTCTGAAAGGATGGTACATGACTTCTGTCTTTTTTTCACAGAGTAAGATGCACTCAACTTTAAAGGCATCAGCAGCCCCAATGTTTTGCATGCATTGTTATTGACAAGGGTATTGGCCATTTCATTGTTTTTGCTCAGAATTTTTTTTTATCTATTTTATCTTAGACTGAAAATTCCTTTTATAAGTGCTGCTTTTTATTATTTTGCCTAGATGACAAATTCAAGTGCAAATAATTATTGCAATCTCTAGCAAAGAGAAATTCTTAAGTAGCAAAATTTTAATATAATCTTAAAAGTATCTTTAAGACTATATTATGTCACATGTAACAAAGACGCAGGTAAATCTGTTAATAGCTCATGAACCAACTAGCGTAGTTTAATACAAAAAAATATGAAATATGTCTTTTGGATATCTAACCACTGTCATGTAAAACACTAAAATTAAAAGGGTTGAGTAGAGTCAAGAAGAGAGAAAGCGGTTGAGTGAACGTCTTGTATCCTCAAATCCTAATTTCTTAAAATTTTAAAAAGTTCAATGTCCGGAAGCAAAACCAAACATAATCTTATTATAATGCAAGGGAACATTTATGTATATAAAATTTAAAATAGCAACTGGGAATCTGAAAGTCTTAAAAATACTCTTCCATAATTCGTCATTCATATTTGAAAACTTCTTTTGTTACAAAAGAACCTCAGTTGAATAGAAAGAGATAACATCAACGATAAAATAAGCAGTGAAATTGAGAGTAATTTATGAAAACAGGGAGATAAAGAATTTAAAGTTGGCAAAACCTCTAAAGATATTGATGAAAAATATCATGGTTATGGAGGTTAAATACTAAATTAGGGTACTCTGGACTCAGCAGAAGGAAACATTCTTAAGAATAACAAGGCTAGATAAGGAACATAAAGTTATCAGTCCTATTCCTATGAAAGGAATAGAGATTTAATAATTCTTTTCTTGTGTGTTAGTTATGTCCATATCATTCAATGGCAACAAGATGCTTTTGATACTGTCAGTGTTTACAGTATACATAAAGTTATTTTTCTCTAAGTTAATCTTGATATCTGGTATTAGAAAAAATAGGGAAAAGATTATGTTTTCATTAATGTTTATTTAAGGCATTACGAAATTATGGCTCAGCACTGCTTTCAAGGAAACATCATCAGTCTAGAGGAGTTTATAAAGAATTAGAAGATGGCACCATAGTGAATGCCAGTCATCATGGTGAAATGGAAATAGAGAATATCGTCGTCTTTTGATAGGAATCTAGAATAAAAGTGCTTGTATTGATATAAGATATCTTACCTATACATTCTATTTTTATAAAAGAAACCACAGGCAGAATCTGGAACGATAACTAATCAATGAAACCCAAATAAAAGTGCATAACCCACAGATATATTCAAAGGAAACAGACATAAATAGTTGAGGACTTTTTAACATATCAAATACAACATTAGAAGAAAAAACATTGACTTAATGCTGAAGTTGGATAATTCTGAAACAAGAATTACTTATAATAAGTTTTTAATACATTTTACTTTGAAACGGTTGTAGTTGTATTTTATGATCTCATCTTGAATTATGTTTCTTATGTCAGTTTCAGATTTTAAATATTGCTAAGTATAAGCATTCAAAATCATGAGGAAGTTGCATATTTTACAAACTTTAAAAATAAAATTGAGAGGAAAGTCATTATATTTAGAAAACAATGCATTCTGCTAACTTTTATCTGTCTTCTAGCTTCAAGTGTGTAGGCCTTTTTTTTTAATTAATCTACAGTTATAAAGATATTATCTTTCCTTGTCTTCCCTTTTCCTGCCTTGCATTGCCTTTTCTCTTCTTTGTCTTTCTTCCTCCTTCTCCTGCATCTCCCCGGTGTAGATGAATTTACAAGTACTGAAGTCCTGGAGTAGTTTGGCTGTTCAGAAGTCTCACTACGGAAGATGGTGAGTCTGTTCAATTCCTACACAAGTTATTTCGATGAGTGGCATTGTCTAAAATCAACCAAAAACAACTGAAATCCAGCACCACGACTGGTGGTTCTTACTCAACCAAATGACAGCAAAGGAGCCAAGTCTTGTCATCACGTCTTTTGTATGCAGCTCCAGTGAACTGATGTCATGAGCACTTCGTCAGCTTTGAAACTTATAAGATTTTGACCTTGTATATTACAAGTAAAATGCAATTCAGGCAGAATGAATTTGTGAGCCCCTGATTAGAAAGAAAAATGTAATTTTTTCCCAGTACTGGCTGAGCTGTTTCTCTCTAACAATGAATCCAGTTTTAGACTTCACGGGGTGGACAGAGGAGGAAAAAAATTGGAAAAAAAAAGAGAGACAAAGGAGGAAAAAAGAAAGAAGTAGTAGAAGAAAGGAAAAAAATATAAAAAACCACCACTCAAAATCTCTCTAGCTCTAGTCACTCTGGAAATTCTAGACCATTTCCTGCAAATTATACTTTCTGAAAAAGAAATGCTACACTGCCCATGCAGCCTGTCAACTGCTACAGACTTTCCAAAAGCACCACTCTCTAAAGTTGTCAGCAGTGTATTTTACAAAGATATACAGTCAGCAAAGAAGCAGGTAGCACAGAGATAGCCTTTATTCAGAGCAAGAGGCACGCATAACCCTTCTGCAAATTGTTAGACACTTACAGCTGTTCATCAGTAAACCACAATGTTAGCAATGAAACCATGGATGAACAGGGTGTTGCAAATTTCCAGACCAAGCCTGCAAAAGACATTGTGAGACTGCAGCATGGAAAGTAAGGCCTTTGGAGACTTCTGCTCATGCAAACAATCACTAGACTACACAAACTTCAGGAGTAAATTATTGGAGTTGGAAGAATAAAAAAGACACTCCAATTTCAGGGTTTCCCTACCACAACTCTGGGATTAGAGGTCCAGGCTTTAACATCATCACCATATGTCAGGCTGTCTCACATTTTGCTTGTTAAAATATAACCTATTATTTTTATATTTGTTGTATAAACAGTAGCCAGGAAATTCTTTTAAACTTCTATTACTCATGCAGTATTTCCTTCTCCTCAGATATTTAAGAGACCTTTTCTTAAGCAGGCAGAGAATGGTTCTCCTGTTCATGATTTGTCTGTTTCAAGTAGTGTAAGTTTTATTGATTTCTCTTTCCTACATCTGGGTCAGATGAGTTGAATTCTGCATTGAGTAAGTGACGAGTGCATTTTGGCATGGAAGTGTTCAGGCTACTAATTCAGTGAATATATTCAAGCTAGGGAGACTAGTAGGTCTCTAGTTTCAAATACTCAGTTTTAAAAATAAAATTAATGAAGAAAAATATTTTTACAAAACCTGTTTACAGCAGAATGTTTTTTATTGGATTTAAAGACTTCTCTTGTTTTTGGAAAGTAGAAAAAGATCTGAAACAGAAGCCTCCTTTAGTATTGTATGTGTATTCAGACACGAGAAAAGACATTACCCTCTCTCTTTACTATATACTATAGTAACCTAATTTTTCAATATTTTCACTCAAATAAAAAAAATTATATGTAAATCATGTGGATTTTCAGCCTGGTCCCATCCCAATCCTAATGCATTCATAAAACTTGTTTTCCCTATGGCACAACAACTACCTACATTTAGCTGTCAGCAAGGTTTCACAATGTCAATTGAAAAACAGCTATTCCTCAGAATATAAATTTTATTACAAGGGAAGATGTTAACTGGTATAAATAGGTACTGGTAGAGAGTTGCTAGCCAAGTATTTGTAGAAATTAGGCAATTATATCTTATCACATAGAATATTTTCTGTCTACATTTTAAAGAAAATGGTTCACAAGGTCATATTTGTCAAACATTGCAGGAATCAACAGAGATATTCAGGTGCTTGTGTTCCTTTGAAGATGTCTTTTTAAAAACTTGCACCTTCTGTTTGTCTGTATTTTTCAGTGTTGATAAAAGCAATGCATAGTTTTTATTCTACCCTGTTTTTACCTAAAAAATCTTAGACAACAACAGTATTTTTCACCAAGGTCGTACAGTGATAGGGCAAGGAGGATTGGCTTCAGACTGAGAGGTTAGTTTTAGGTTAGATATAAGAACAAAACTCTTTAACGTGAGGGTAATGAGACACTGAAACAGGACGTCCAGCAAAGTTGTAGATGCCCCGTCCATGGAAGTGTTCAAGGCCACATTGGATGGTTCTTTGAGTAACCTGCTCTAGTAGAAGGTGTCACTGCCCACAGCAGGGAGATTGGAACAAGGTGATCTTCAGTGTCGCTTTCAACTCAAACCATCCTATAATTCTGTTCTATCAAGGAGTGGACAGTGACTACAGAGACTATTCAGCTCTGCAGCAGCATCACCAGTTAGCAGAAAGTTAGGGAGCTCTGAAGAATGAGGTTGAAGGAGGTGTGTATCAGAAAGGTGCTCACAATTGGAAGGGGCCAGGATCAAGGAGGCAGCTGAGTTTCAAGTGTTGTCTGCAGAACTCATTGTGAGGATAGGCTGGGCAATCTCCAGAAAATTGATCTGAATTTGTCTCTGAGCAACCTGGTTCATCGTTGAATCTGGGCCTAACTAAGAAGTCAGCCCTGCTTTGAATTGGATTTGGTCTGGTGATTTATCTCTGGAATTTTTTTCCTTTTTTTTTGTAATATCTGCCTGATGAAATCTTACAAGGGCTATGAATAGAATCTAGCTCAAAACTGTTGTGGAATGTAATGGTGAAAGTTTTAGTCAACTACTGACTTAGTCTCCTTACAATTAAAAAAGAATTGGTATGATTTGTAAGGTTTAATTCATGGAGATTTACATTAGAGATCCAAAATAGAAAAAAATACCTGAAAAGCACCTACTTCTCTGGCCATTCAGATGTAGATGACTGCAGTGTGGAGATATGCAAGATCTATTTCACCGCAAGTGTCAAAATGAGTGACAAGGGATTAGAAGAATAGTAAACATCAAAGGTAAAAATCACATTTTCAAAATTTTCTAAGGGACCTATCAATACAGTTCACACCTCTCAGCAGTGACTTATGCCTATTAGGTTCTTATGGCTCTTTGAGAGTTATTGTGCCTTAAAAGACTAAATCTCTCAAGTATATTTTAGAACGTAACTGATATCCTCTATCAACATAAGATCACTCAGAAGAAAAGTAGAAAGTCACATAAAAAAAGGATCAGGACATTACTTAAACACCTGTGAGATTTTCTTATACACTGGGTTATTTTGAGTTAAATTACGCAAACTATACAAAACATGAGTGTGACCTTTATGTGTATCACTTCCATCTATGAGACGTCACACCAGCACTTGCCCACTGCTAACAAAAGCAGCATGGATAAATCCATATATATACTCCACAAGAACAGTATGGCATCAGTCACAAACATACTATAAAAATTTGTATTTTGAAATCATCTCTAGCCTTTCTTCTTTACTACTGCTGCCAGGATGCAACATAAAACCTGAATAAGAACGTAATCATAAAAATGTGCAGAAGATTAAACTAACAATTCAGTATGAATAGGCTCTTGCCATGAAAATCATGCTTGTCCTGAAAGAACACGTTCTTTTACAATAAGTTAGTGATGATTCATTATTTTACAAAAGCAGATGGAGTAGGGATTACAATAATGAAATCAATGACAAAAGCTTTTCAGTTTATGTCTTTGTCTTGGCTTTTTATAATCAACAGTGAAATAACATAATCCTGGAGTTAAGCCTGATGCCAGAAGAGCCCTTGAAGTCTCTAGCTGATCACAGTTTATAAGATGATAACAGACTGTGAGTGAGGTTTTCAAGAAGCAAGTATGAATACATTTTTTAAAAAGCGGACATTTGATTAGCCTTGCTAGAAGGTTACAGAAATAAACGGCTGGCCCTTCCTCAGGGTTCTGGAGGTTAGATAATGTATAGATCACATAGATACCTTGCAAGAGCCACCCAAATGCAGTCACAGTTATTCCTATGCATGCTGTACTTTAGAAACATTTATTTGGGTGATGGCAACGAAGGCAAATGTGTGTGCATGACCTTGGGGCACACCGTAGAAGCCTTGTTACCAAGCATAGTGAGCTGAACAGTTTTAACTTCCTGAGCTTTCAAGTCACCAAAACTATTTTTTAAAAAACTGCTACTTTGTGTGTTCCAAGTTAAGCAACTTGATCAGATGTGACTCAGAATTCTTCCAAACAACATTTTCCTCTTACTTATCTTTATACTGTGAATAAACATATTCTGTTATATTACAATATACAAATAAATACTGATTTAATAGAATTTTGTTACAGTGCTAGTGAGACTACTGGACTATTAGAAATGCAAGGAAAATGGGTCTGTGGGCAAAGTCAGTCCTGTTTTGCTTAAGAAGTAAGGTAAGTACGACCTTAAACCATCAGTCTAAAGGCTGACTTCAGCAGAGACCAGCAGTTTTTGCTGGGAACACCAAAACCCTGGCAAGTACAGAGTGATCTTTTTACTAGCACACTGTACTAAAATCCAGATACTAAGTCTGGTTCAGGACCTTTTGAGCCAAAATTCAATCTAGACCATCGTGTTTACTATCCATCAATGGATATCTGTTGAAATAATATATAATCTTTTTTGAATACATTGATAATTTTGACATTCACAGATCCTCTTGGGAATAAGCTCCACAATTTAAAAACTGTTCCATTCTCTTAGTGTGCATGTCCCAAGAATTTAAAGCATTTATATAGGATGCATAAATGGGTTTGTTGCTTGAGGTACAACAAAGCCTGGGAACAGTTGAATGCAGGTAAAAGTAACTTGCATCACTGCTAGTAAGGTTAGATTCTTGTAGTGTGAAAAAAAGTGCCTCCAGTTCTCTTCTTGTGGAATTGTGATGAGCTTGAGGAAAATCAGCTTGACAAACAATCTCAGTACATGGCTCAAGGCAGGTTTTCAGTTACTGCAGCTTTGGCTTAATGAGGAACATTTTAAGCTGAGAAAGCAGTATTTTAAATTGTGCTTTAGATGATCTCTTATTTAAACAAGAATTCCCACTTTCTGAAATTATTTTTGTGTTGTGGAATATGTTTATGGCCAAATTGATTCACAATACCTTGTTGGCTTTCCACTTCTACAGTTTCAAAATCTTTGGGGGTAGCGAGAGGGGGAGGGTTGGGAATGGGGCAGGGGAAAGAAAGTAAAGGTCTAAAATTAGGCTGCCACGGTCTTTCTCTCTGCCACTGACATGTAAGATGTGATGTGAATAGTCTTGGCTCTAATGTGGTTTGATCATGGAGGACAAAAAACATCTGGGTTACCCTAGAAGGCCTTTGGTCAGAGTCCAGTAACAAATTCATGGCCAGATGCCTTAATTACTATGCAGACCATGACTAATGAACAGCCACATAATCATAAACCTTCAGACTCAGTGGGTTCAACTGTTCCCAGTCAGCTGGAGGATGCTACCAAGAACTTTATTAGTTCTAAATATTAGACAAAATTTAAAGGCTGGCTTATTTTCTGCTCACTAGGAAACATGGACAAGAGAAAACCACTGAATGTACATAAAGAATAAAAGCTGTGGTAGCCTCGTTGCAAAGTCAAGAAGTCACTGGTTCTTAGAACAGACGGGCAGATGGCTCAGACTGAAAATTCGTGCTTTTCTGAATGACCACACTTATCAGTTTCATCCATACTAGGAAATTAAAAAGCACTAGAGAGTGCTCTCTATGACTGGATCCTGGTACAGTTTTGGCTTAAGCTAATTAGCAGCCTCAGAAGTATAAATACCCACACAGTCTAGACATATCCACTGTATTTGGCAGGGTAGAACTGTTCAATACATGACAGACAAGATCATTCTGTACCTCAGTATCAGAGAGAAATAAAGATGAATGCAGTTTCCTAATACAGATGGAGTTTGCTCATGTCAGTTTGCAACCTGTACATATCAGACTTTTAATGTCTTTAAAAAAAAAAAAATTCTGGAGGAATCAGGTGATATTTTCTAAGTGCTTGACAGGGCTTCAGGTCCCTCTGAAGCTGGATTTGGTGATTTGTTGGTTAGCTAGTTCACACCTGCCTGTATGACTAGAGCTTCACTGACCAATGACAACATTTATATATGACCTACATTTCAGTGTCACGATCAGGACCTGAATCCTGCCTTCCTGTCTACTACAACCTGGTGACACCTTTATTGTGATTTTCCTCTGACCTCTGCTAATCTTTGTCTTAAGCTGCTTGTTGCTTTTGTACTGAGAGGAGTCCATACTTCTGTGTTTGAACAAGACGCACTTACCATCTTTTGAAGAAATTCCTAAACAATTCTTGATTTTCATAACAGCCTTGCATGTTAACTTAGTTATCTGCATATTTTGCTTAGCAGAAAGACTTAAAGATGTGCAGTGGCTTTTCAAAATATCTGATTTTCTAAATAAATAGAAGATTAAAATGGTTGCAAATATACTTCTGCATGAAGGATTACTTAAGAGATCAACTTTATTAAAGGCTAATATTCTTATTAGTATTTTCATGTCACAGGTAATTGAATTAAAAAAAAATGTGCTCACACTCTAGAACACAAGCAGTAAAATTTCTTGTTTGTGGTGCAGATGGAAACAACTCCTATTTCATACTTTCCACATACAGCAGAGTCTATAATGCAAATGGAGCAATGTTATCCTGGAACAGTGAAAGGAGTTCCATGGAAGAGATAAGGCATTTTACCTGAGGAAATAATCACAATCTTCTCCAGTGATACGAATTGTTCCCACTTGTAATTTTTACTGTTTCATCTGAGGCATATAATCTGCATTTTCAGTGCTTTTCTCAGGGGAAGACCTAAACTGTGATATTTCAAAATATGAAACAAAACAGTCCTGAAATGTATAATCTGTCTGTAGACAGAAGAAATAATATTCCTTAACATGACTGCCATGAAACATTAAAGCCTCTTCATTTGTCTAACCTCCCAAACAAGAAGCTTCCCAAACAAGATGTGTTGCTCCACAGAAAGTTTAAGCTTCTGAAGTGCAAATAAAATGCAAATCCAGCGAGGTGAGTAGCTACACATTTCTTTTATTAGGTGAAAATTGGTCATTCTGGCTATAATATATTCTTTCTTTTCTTCTGGTTTTAAAACAGCAGTATTTTCAACATAAGTTTTCCAGTGACAGCAACGATAACTTTAATCTACAGTTAATCCACATATAATTTTTAGTATGATTTTCTATAAAAATTTTCCCTAATACTGTCATGTCATTGTGTTCCACTCCTGAGGAAACGTATAATCATTACAGGTGAAATGCATGTTTATTATTACTGGCCAATTTTCACACAAGTCTCAGCTCCCAAAAGATCATATTTGTTCTGGTTGTACATATGACCCTCCAACCCTTCATAAGCCCGTGCTCTGTGACCATCTGAGCTGAAGACACAACTACCTTGGCCGGGAAGGTATGTTAATTCCAAGACAGTGGTCCTAGCCAACCTCTTTCTGCAGAAAGACAGGGGCTAGACAGGCTATTAAATTAACTGTTCTAATTAGTTTTTTTGTTCCACTTCATACACCTCTCCTTTTAACCGTACCATATTGTCCTCCATATCTTACCCAAGAGCTACATTGTTTTTTGCCCTACAATTAGTTACTTCATTTATTTCAAGTTTGCTCCCTCCATCTGTTGCTGTTGGCCTCATATGTCTGTGGACTGCAGCAGGTCAAGTTATGTTACTTTTGCAGGCAGTTTTCATTGAGGTAATGGAAAATTTCTGTACTGGTAAGCCCTTCCAATGACAGTTGTAAATCACTACTCAAACCCTCTGGAACACCTGCCTGTCCACCTGCGGTTAATCCCTCTCTGATTTCAGATCTAGCCTCTTAAGCCAAAGTGTTGCATAATCCAGCATAACCCACCTGCAGCCAGAGTTGTACACACAGAATAGACAATTAGAATGACTTGCAAATGAGTGCATCTGTCTCTCTCCACAGTGTTATTCAGTCCCTCTTTTCAAGTAACAAACCTGATCTTTTCCCCAAATTTTTGATTTTCTTGTATAATGGTGGACTTCACAAGGGAAAATAGAATGAAAACCATATTGTAGTGCATATCTGTGTGTCTATCTTTCCATTTAGAATGCATCAGGGATCTATATATTTAGCAGCTTGAAAAAAAGTCCAGGATTTAGAGAAAAAGTTTCACTTCTTGATTGATGACAGTTTAGATATTGGAATAACATTTTCTAATTTTGGATAAAGCTTGCAATTTTTATCTGTGATGATATGTTGCTTGACCATTTCATGAATTACAAATACCATCCAGTTGTTCTAGGATTATTGAAATAACATTCCAAAAACCCATATTACCAAGAAAAATAAAGCCACAAATAAACACAGAAATATCTTAGAAAACAAAAAACAGAAAAAAGTTGCGGAGATGCAACAGAATAAAAGCAAAATTAATTAAAAAGGTTCAAAACTATTAATAGGCTTTTATGAAAGGGTAAATTTTTATTAGAAGTGTTGTGTGAATGGTTGACATGCAAATTCCAAGACAGAAACTTTCTGATAATTATAAACGTGGCCTCTGACCCTGTACCTTCATTGGTGTGTTCAGTCAATACTTTTGATGTTCTGCTGACATCAGTACAGTTTGTGTAGGCATCAAGATCTTGTCCTGCAGGAAAAATGGAGTTAGAGGAAAGTCAACTGTGTGAAATAAGAGTTCTGAGCAAGTTAAAAACTTGCTTCTTTCACCTCCTTCCTTTTCACCTCCTGACAAGAATGCTTAAGTGCTATGCAAATGCAAATGACATATTCTGAAGTATCCATTTGGAAATTTATTGTGAGAGTGATAGAATAAAAGGTAAAGCTGCTGTAATAAGCAACACTTTTTGCTGAATTTCTTTTTAAAAAAAAAATAACTTTCCTGTGACCATAACGAGAATATAGGTGTTGTTTTGTCTTCATGTACAAGTTATCTAAATTTTCTGTTTGTGTCTAAAAATCCCACTCTTTTTTAGTCCTTTGAAATGAAAATGAGAAGATTTTTTTTTTGTTATCTGTGTAAATTGCAATACTTAATGCACAAAAGACCTCTGTGAGCTATGAAATACTGGGAATCCTACCTACATTTTTGGTTGCAGTAAGACAAAGTGTGAATCATACCATTGCCTTTAATTTAGTTTTACCAGATTGATACCAGCATAATTAGCTTTCTTTGGTATCTCTCTCTCCTTCAACCATGAGTTTTGTGTGTAGCTCAGAAGAGTTGGCCTCCAGTGGTGTGCCTTTCAGATGTCTCTGTTTTTTGGCCCATGTGTCTGGATTTTCTCTGTTCTGAAGCCAAACAATCTCTGGCCTCGGGCAGATACATATGCCCATTTTTCACCTTGACAGAGGGATAAAATACAGATGAGACTCATAGTACCAGAAACTGGAAGTATTCTTTAGTCCCATAGTATAAATATTGTCATGGTGACTGGAGACTCCAACATATAAAGTTTTGCAATGTTTTCTGTCAAAAAGAAAAAAAAAAATCACAAAAAATCTGCTTAGAAAAGCCTTTGCAAATTTCTCTTTCCAGAGGGCCAGATTATCATAGACTCTACCCCTTCATTAATTGAACTAAGAAAACTGAGTGCTATGTTCCTGCACATTTTTCTAAAAATATAAATGTGGCCATGATTCTTTTATTGTCCTCTACCCTCATCCAAACTTCAACAAAGGTATCTGAAATTCAATGCTTTTAGCATTTGAATTGACCTTCACTTTTCATTTCACCGTGTTCCTCTTGAACTGCTTTTATCCTTTCATTCTCTGCTGCATAGCTCCTTCCATTTTAAGGTTATTGCCAAATGCCTTCATATCTGAACGATAGTTATAATTCTTTATAAATCTCTTTCAGAGTTAAAGTATCAACAATAGGTTGAATTTACCTGAATTAATTTCACTTCTTGTGTTTATGTGAAAAGTAATCAGTTTTATTAAATCCAAATTCTTTTTCCAAGCACTACAGTAATTGCTTCATTACTACTGTTCCTGACATTATCATTACTAAAATCAGAATATGCATAGCTGAGGAACGCAGAAAAAGAAATGAGGTTTAATATTTTTGTGTTAGGCAAAACACTTCTTTACATATAAAATTCAAGGCTTCTGAGGAAACCTAAGTTTAAAATCTGTTGCAAATTAAATTTAAGAGAAAAAAGAACTACATTCCTTGTGAATATTTGGTAAAATGTGCAACAAAACCAAGTCAAATGAAGGTACAGACTGTACCTAAGCTAGCAAATTGAACAGTATGAGGGAACCAGGCTGAGCTCTAACACCTGTATCTGGTTTAATTGTTCTCATGCTCCCTGGCATGATTTTGGTCCAAGATAGTTAACAGGATCATAGACAGTGATTGGTTGGGAACAAGTATGGGTTAAAGGCTGCTAATAAATAAGCAGCTTGAATTCAGCACGTGATCTTGGGGGCTAAGAAATCTCAGCTGGGTGCACATATGCCTGTGAATAGTCCCTCTCCTAAGAGAAATATAACTTGGGCTCAGTTTTTCCTGGAAAATCCCTTTTTAAGTCCTATAAATGCTGTAGCAAAAAATTTTGCAGGAGGGAAAGTTCACTGAAAAAAACAAGCTCAGAGAAATATTGTACCACACAGATAGAATGAGGATGCTAGACAAGTAGACCTGATCAATCGACTCTGAGGATTGTTCCTCTTTAAGAGACAGATTCATAGCCATGCAACTGGTTAATATGCTGAGATTTAGATTATTTAATTTTTTCATTGAATTAGTTTTGTTTATTTTGCAGAATCCAATAATTTGGAAAGAAGCTCCAGATTTTAAAATAATAAATTTACAGAGGGAGAGTTTAAAATCTCATTACAAAGTCAGAAAATTTGGGTTTGTGCATTCCATTTGATCTCTTAATACTTATCATTCCTTCACTAGACTGGAAGAAATAAGATAGGACAGCATTTAGCGCTTCTAAGGATAATCAAAGTGTTTTCACAATCTGGTATAGTGAAATCTCATTTCTTCCTGGGAATCAGTGACAGGCATCTAATAAAAGCAAACTACTGACTTTTAAGTTACCTATCTCTCACACATAGATGGAAAATTTAGCACAGATGATCTCTTGGTAGGTGCGGTGGGTATGGTGACTTAGAAATGGTATTTCCCAGTTTAGTCTGCCCACTAAAAAGGAAACCACAATTCACTCCAGGGGCACATAAAAGGTAGAGATGGCAGAGACCATGGGCTGAGATAATAATAATTTATCTCAGCCCATAATAAATGGGCTGCAATTTACTGAAAATGAGATAAGAAAAAGAACACTAACAGCAGCAGCAACAATACTAACAACAAAAGTGTACAAAGAGAAGGTGATTGACACGAAAAATGCTCACCAAGCCTGGGACAATGAAAAACAATGTTGAACAGACCCTCCTCCCACCACGCTTTCCCCATGACCAGATGGGAATACTTCTTCTTCCTGGAAGGTGGGAGGCAGGGGGGGACGGGAAGTGGTGGAGAGAGAGAAAGAGAGAAAGGGAGGGAGAGGGAGAGAGAGTGTGGCAAGGCCAAAGCATTAAAAAGGAATTCCTCTGTTTTCTTAGTTACAATAGTTCTAGACCTGGACAATGTTACTTAAAATTTATATCAAGAGTTGTAGTATCACATCAATGGCAAAAGAAACATTTCTCAATACGAATATATCAGCAGAGGTGAAGAAGGGGAAGAAAAGAAAGACGATGTGTCAGCCTGCAAGCTTGGCACTTGAACTGCTTATCATACTCTAATAAAACAGGTGCTAATCCTCCAAGGACTCAGCAATAAGACATGGCAAAAGAATCTTCCTGCTAGTGCATTGAAAGTTGTCATAGAAATGAATTTATCCTTTACTTTGATTGTTAAGTGTGAGATGACTCATCCTCAATCACAATCTTTCTTCCAGATGAAAAAGAAAAAGATCCACTTTTACTTTGTCTGAATTTAATGATGTGTTACGAATGGTATCTGTCCTTCCCTTCTGATCTGCAGTTAATGAGTAAACATAATTTGGAAGCAAGGAGTAAAGGCTCTGCACACTCCACAGGCATCAAGTCTCTAGCACAGCTGTCTAAGCGGCACTACTTGCTTTAATTTCTGTTCTGGCAATTTCATAGCAAGGTGATTCTTGCTCAGGTGGTCTGTTGCTAAAATTTTCTCCCCACTAATGAAAAAGTTACCATTCGATTCAAGATTAAAAAGACTACTGGGCAGCAGGCTACTGAGAATGAAGTGCTATAACACAGAATAATATCAAAGACTTCTAAGGATCTGGCACTAAGTAGCATCCAAGATATCACTGCTGGATATAATAGGGAATGTTGAAACAAAATTGTGGGATAAGCTTAAAAAGCATCAAGCTGTCTCTTGCTTTAATACAGAGAATAAGCAATTTAATGATGTTTCCATTTTATTTTCATGTATGTTTTAGATATATATTAAAACCTGATTGAATTTGACAGGTTCTGGTGTAGGAAGATGTTTGCAAACAAGCTGATATAGGGAAAATGAGCAGCAGCCTCACTGATTTTTCAGAGAAACTGAAAGAATCATTTGGTGGAAAAGGTAGAACAGCAAGGACTAAGAAAATACCTTGTCTGTTTTTAATAACCTGGATTTTGTAAAATTAATTCCTTATCATTTATTATATAGAAACATAATACAGTAACAGTGTCATCTTTCTCCATTACCTCTCTCATATTTTGATACGTTTCTATCAGTTCCCTATCAATCAGATCTTGCAGATTTGTATAACAGCCTAAACAATAGCTCACCTGGGCCTTGGTGATCAGTTTTCTTTCACTGTTTCTTTCCTAACCTCACTCCTTGGAAAGTATTTTGGACTATATGATGCTTATTACATGATTTTATTATCTTCAAACAAAATGAGCAAACCTGACTCAAACATTCAGCAGTTGACTAATAACAGAATAAAGATAATTTTTTAACTATAGTTTTAGACTAACAATTATTAGGAAACCCTCAAAGATGTCTTTGCTATTGATAGACTTTTATTTTTCTTCTCTGAGAAGCAGGGGCTGGGAAGAAGCATGTAGGATGGAGTTCAAGCACCAAGAGGACTCATTCCACTTCAATAAACACAAGGACAGTCAGACTTGTAAATCTGGAGGCTCAGGGGGAATTTGGAGATTAGCCTCTTACTGTGGACAGAGATGGCTGCAACAACAAGGGGAAAAGAAATGCAAGCTCCTATTGACTAACACAGTCTGTGCAATATTTTTTTTAGAGAAACATGATTAATTATATTAACCCCCAGTACCAACCATAGATAATACTTTACAAAATTATTTTTTAATATAGCCTAACAATCTCCCACCAACTTTTCCTTTATAGATTCTACTAAGGAGTTAAACTATACATTTGAAATTGTACTGCAATAAATATTTTACTACTACCTTATTTAGATGCTGAAGAAGATGCCAAAGTGGCCAGCTTGTTCTGAGGGATATTTTATTCTCTGCTTTTCCTGCTGTGTTACAAATCAGTTCAGATCACCTTTTTCTCTGACTGCTATGAACAAACCTCTGAAGCATCCTCTGAGGTTACATTTCAACAGTGTTGATAATACCAGCAAAACATTGCTCAAAGAGTCAGTCAGCACTGAGAAAACAGTATCTCTGAATGTCACAAGAGATCACTTTACATTTTCAAGATGCTGGCAAGAATTTGAGTGGGAGAGTGTGGATGCTGCACTGCATTAGAATTATAAGTCAAGTGAAGAAAAATATCAGTACAGGTCTTTAGAAAGCATAGTACTCTGGCCTTTGATAAATGCGTAACAGTGCTTCAAATCTATGGTGATTACAAAAGCAAAAAGTGAGTGATGATAATGACAAAACAAGCTAAATCATAATCCTGCAGTACCTAGGAAAAGCAACCATACCATCTGATGTTCAGCCACTTATTTGATGCCAAAGTCCCCTCCTGTCACCCAGATTGTTTACTCTTTAACGTTGGCCAAATATTTGATAATTTAACATTTTTTCAGGTTGTTCTTTAAAATTCTATGAATGCCTAAATTTCAATACCACACAGTTTGAAAGCTCCCAGTACGGGGAGATAATTGTCTCCATCCTCCAGAAGGCTGGGTTTGTTTGTAGTCAGTGGCAGTGATGCTAATTAGGAATCTTTCGTCGGAGGTCCTACCCAGGGCATTGTAACCCTGGATTCTCAATGCTCTGCCTATCCCAGCATTGGAGAACCAGGGCCCAAATGTGCTTTAAAACCTCATGAGTCAAATATTCTTGGTGGGTTTATTCTCCAGCTTTCTGTCAAAGCAAATCCTTTGTTTTACCGTGATTGTTTAAATCACCGGTCTAGAAAGGGAAGAAGTAAAAAAGATACAGCTCTTTTATTATAGAGAGTACTTGGCTCAAAGTTGTTGGAAGTCTATTCCCTATGACTAATCTGAAACCCCAGTAATTTTCCAAGCATAAATCCTTCCACCTGTATGTTCAAACCATGAGGATAGAGACCTAAGATTTTTTGGTGTGTCTCCTAGCACAATGACTCAAGTGCCCCTTGCAACGCCATTGCTCTTCAGGAGAAAGGAATCAGAATGTTTCTTGGAAACTGCTCCACTACATTATCCTGGTGTCTGGAGGGCAAGGACATCTGAAGTTGCAGATAGTCAAGGATGCATTTGCTGCCTGTCTAGTAAGCATCTGAATAGTCAGTTGTTTGACAAAAAGACATTTCTTGAGGCATGAGTCCTCAGAAATCAACTAAACCAAACAAATGGGCAGTTCAGTCTGAAAAAGGAACTTATTTCTAGTCTGAAAAAGGAACTCATCCCAAGAGAAGGAGGAGAGCTCATGCTTCTGGACCAGCTTCTCACTCTTTCACCTCTCCTCGATAACAGTCTGTGAAACTCAGGCCCTCAAAAGGGGTCTGATCTCTCAGCTGGTATAAACACATAGCTAAATTTATGTTCAGACTGTCTGTGTGTGTGTATATATGTATGTGTGTATATATGTGCCCACTGTGCATCATATAGCTTCAAAAAGAACCCTTTTGAAAATCTTGTGTTGTAAAATATGTTCTAAAATTATGGAAAATATTTGAAATTATTAATTTTTATTTCATAAGAATCATTTTGGCAGGTCATGGTGAAACAGGCCAATATATAAATCAAAACAAATAGATGGAACAACATATTAGGGTTGTTTTAAAACCTGCTTTAAATACATGCACATTTTCAGACATCTGCATGGAATTAATTCTGATTTTACATAAAAAGGCAGTAATTGCAGTTAGTGTAATTCTAGAGTTCTTTTATGTGTTATTAGTGAGATTATGGGAAAAAATGAACAGCAAATAAACAAGCTTTTTTAAATTATTAGCAAATAAATAAATCCCACATTTTTTCATGGTTTTCTGTTATCACAGAAAATAAGTATATCTGCACAGAATTAACTAAGAAAGATAAGGATTAATCATAAATGGAGGTAATATATAAATCATTTCACCTGCTGTTCTCTTTCTGGTTCACTACAGTTCTTGGCTACTTCCATGTTATTCACGTTCCAGGTGCCAGTTAATGCATTATGAAATCTCATCCTCCTAGGAGACTGAACAACCACATAGCAGATGGAAAGAACAAAGGAAAAGAAAGTGTGTAGGTTCCAATCAATAATGTACAAGTAAAATTGCCAAGAGGCAATTGCCGTCTTGAAAAATTATTACAATATTTGTTCAAAAGTTAATAGCTCCTATCAAACTCGAGTGTTTTTTTCTTTTTTCTTTTTCTTTGTTTTAATTATTATACAGTGTATATTTCTGCCACCTCAGTTTCAGTATTTTCTTCTGCACTTTGATGGGATTTTTTACTTTCACATTGATCAGACTTTTAGTTGCAAAGAAATCAGGTGCAAAAACCTTTCATGGTGCAATCCCTCCCATGGGACAAATGGGATTTATAAGGTAGGGTTAGCCATCAGAACACAGTTACAATTCCTTGTTTACAGACATTGCTGGGTATTAATGAGTGTATAGCATAAAAAAATATTGTGTATCTATTGGAAGTTTTCTGAAAGGAGCTTGGAGTTTCTTTGTGAATGACGAGATAAAACCATCCAAGCTTTTCAGCTCTCTTTGCCTTATTACTGGCTTCTTGAAATAGCATTGGGAACTGTGGAAACAAAAACAATTCTTCCTGATTCTAGGTCTTTAGAAATTGTGGTTTTTCAATGTCTAATGAGCAATTATTCATTTACATGCATACTGTAAATATTCATAACTTTGGAATTCCTGGGTGCCTTGTTAGTAGAATACTGGCATTTCTTCCTTGCTAAGTAGGTGGATGAGTTTTGATAAAATAAAGTATCTTTATCTTTTATTTATAGGTGCAGATTTATAGGTGTTTATTTAAATACTCCAAGTTGTATTAAGCCTGCAGCTACCCGTCTTCATGTTACTCAGACGACATGATATAATATCTCTTGTAACTCTGACAATTCAGAGTTCATAATTTAGGGCTGCCATAAAACAGAACAGAAGCAATACTTTTACAAAGGAAATTTAGGTTTGTTCACAAACTTTTATAGCAGAATTGTAATAGAGGAAGAAGAGGTGCCAAGGAAAAACAAAAGACTGGCCTTCAAAGTTCAGCCCCAGAAACTTCAGTCATCCAGGTTAAACACAGATCAACTACTGGAAAATCCTCAAATCGTCATTGTGAATTGTACTTATAACACAGTATGTGAAACAGTCTACATTTTTTTCTTCTTTGTTCTAACTAATTTGACATTTGTAGCCATTGAACTGATACCATTAAAAAAGTACAGACACCATGTTTTCAGCTTTGGAGGGATGTCACCTTTTACAAATACTTAATCAATTTTGATCTCAAAATGCTATCTCTGGAAACAAGAAAGGCTGTGAAGAATTCTGTGTGGGTGAAGAAGAAAGAATATTGGACTCAGTATCAGCTATGTGGAGTGCAATGAGAAATTTACCTTCAGAATTTCAAATAAAATAGAAAAAAAACAAGCTGGCCTTGAAAATAGAAAACAAATCAAAGTACTTTGCAATGCTCGCTCACATTTTTCCTTCCCATCTCTCAGTTAGAAATGATAGTTCTACTTTAACTTCATCAGTAACGAGAGAACATCAAGGGCTGGTTGCTTGGTGGTTTTCATTTTCTTTCCTATTTAAAACAAACATACTTTTTTTCACTGGATCTAGTAAACACTAATAACTGATTTATATGTAAATGTAGGCTTACTGTATTTTCTCTTAATCTAAAATATCTTTTGGCTCTTTGCAGCAAGCTCTGGGCCAGCAACAGAAACCCAAGAGAAAATGTTGACTGAAAATGGTCAGAGGGTAAATTTCTACAGGGGAAAAAAAAATCTTTCATTAAATACAGTCATGTTTAGATAATTTTTTTCCCAGAAAAATGTACCTTTTACTGAAATGAGTTAACGGAACTCCATGGTTATGATTATATTCTCTAATTGTGATAACCATCATGAAAAACTCAAGCAAAGAGTTATATTATGTCTAGATACTAGTGATGAGCCTTTGAAATAAGTGAGTAAAAAATGTAGCTTAATTCTTGAAAAGCAATAAGCTGATAGCCTGGGAAATTCTTCTAGCTTTTCGTAGTCCAGTTTTGTGCAAGACTTGACCTGATGAATATGATTTAAGGATGCAAGTGTGAACACATGAGTGAAGTCACTTGTCTCATCCATATCTCTTACATCAACAGAGGTTTTGGCACTGAGTTTTAGCTGATTCCTTCTATGCTCAGCAGAAGCTTAGATGTCTAGACAACTCAAAAGCTGAGATACTGAAGCAGATTCTAGGATCCTTCAGAGTTCAGCTCCTGATGAATGGGTGCTCTGAAAATCCAAGCACTTAAGTACCTTAGGAATCTAAACCTAGTCTGTTTTCCATTATTTATTCACGGTTTCCTTTTGGTGTGCATTTTCTAGTTTTCCTGCTGTGATGTGATAATGATAAGTTGCCCTCATAACCCAACACTGCAAGTCATGTCCAGATTCAAGTCAGTAAAATACATCTGCTACTGAGTTCCCCCACACTAATACCTTTCTGAAAATAAATACATTTATGTGGATAGATGTAGTTGCCTTTTTTTTATTTATTTTCCCCAAACTCACCTTCTATGTGGTGAAACAATGGGAGTATTTAATTCTTCAAGGATCTTTTTAACCTCATATTTTAGTTAGAATGCCTGAGTACAGTGAGAGAACAATGACCTTTTCCAGCCTATCAACACTGTGAACAGCAAGCTCTCTTCAAACATTGTAGCATCCAAACACTGTGCTGATTCATTTCAAGTAGAGCATGAGCTTAAATATATTACTGTGCTGAGATTCAAATGATGAGTTATTTTAGCATAGCTGTTCCTGAGCCAAGTTATTTATGAGTCAATAATTTCCATGGAACTCTACAAGGCCTAGAATAAAGTCCATTTATTTATAAAACATACAGAAGCAAACTAAGAAAAGATACCCCAAAAAAGTTATTACCACTGTCACTCACAGATGACAAGTTTTCGTGAATGTAGACTAAACCTTAGCAGGGTTAGCTGAAATTCTCTACAAGTTCCCTAAATTCTTCACTTTTAGAGCTCAGTTCTTTGCTGTTATGTGGTACCACAATGCACCACTTTTGGTCAACTTTTGGAACCAAGCAGCTCTTTGAAGTTTTTGCACCTAGTGTAAGTACTGATTTCTTTTTCAGTCCTTACTTTCCAGTAACTTTGTAGGTTGTCAGTACCATTTTGCTTAATACTGGGCTTAAGACAAATATAACTCGTTTCCCACATGCTGACACTGTCAGGCAGGTTTCATCTGAGCCAATAACAGAGGGAAAACATGATAGCATGATTTGGGATTCACAGACAGCTACAACCTCATCACTAACCAAACCCCACAAATTACTAACCTCAATACTGGGAGAGCCATGAATGCCATTTAGTCTGTATTATTCAATATCTCTCCCACATAAAGTAAATTTAATCTCTATCTCCCCTTTAGAGTTTATATGGAAAGACTAGAGTGCTGATATGGGAAGATCCAGGGGTAGCTTATAGCACATGGACAGTAAACATGCTGACTCACATCCGACCAGGAGCCTAAGGAACAAACATTTCCAGGAAATATTTACTGCATTGCCTTTTATAGGGAACAAAGGCTTTTAAAAACAGGCATTAGGTCCTTATAGTCAGGTACATACTCCAACTCCTCATTATTTCCAGCTGCTTGGATCTATATGAGACTTCTCTAAACGTGTCCTGCCCTGATATAGGTCTGACCATTGCAAGTGATCTTGACACAGGCATCAGGTTCTTTATCTGTAACCATAGTACAGAATGTGACTGATGCAGGGAAGTACTTGCCAATATCCATCAGGTGATTTCTCCATCAGGAATACAACAAACAGCCCAGCACAGCTAAAACACTGCACTTAACTGTGTAAGCAAATGGAGGCTGAGTTGTTATGTCACAGGAAGAGTGATTTGATGCCATCCCAAACGGTTGATTTTCAACTTTTTTAAGGTATGTTTAGCTCATGTAGTAAAATATGTTAGCAGGAATGCTGCAGTGCTTCAGTTAAATCCCTTGCTAAGGTGAATCTACATGTCTGGGTTTAACATCTTGCCTGAAAGCTTCTCTAGAGATATAAAAAGTGACAGTAAAAAACTTGTTTTTAAATTCCCAAGCAAGCACATGGATAAGGGAGGAAGTGAAGGTTATAAGCAGTCTAAGGGAAAAATTGCAAGACCATGTTGTATGGGACACCTGAGGAAGCCCAATTTCCCAAAAGCCAGGAAATTCAAGGTAAAGTCTTTCAAACTCACCGGGGCTTCTGTAAGTAGAAAATGTAGAGATCAGGCATCTTACTTTGCCTGTTATGAAGTCCAAAGGAAACAACAAGTGTGATGTAAACATAGTACTATGAAAACTGTAACTAATTGGTAAGTTTTCAAAAGTCTTACCAGTAACGGGTAATACTTTGCATGCATAGATCACATATCCTGCCATACTGTGAGCAAAGACCCATTAACTCGATACTTTCATTTTGACTTCAAACTGCTGAAACAGGCGCCATATACTTGAGGATCAGATGCTCTAGGGAAAGCACATGGTCCCTGGATCTGGGAAGGGGACATGGTGACACTACTGGTTTGAATTCATGGGTGATTGTTGCCTGGCAGTTCCCCTGCTGCCCCATAACAGATACTATCCCCAGGGATGAGGGTGAGGCTGAGTAGGGGGTTACTGAAGTTTTCTACCTAACACTGCATGCATGTTGCTGACACCGGTCTGAAACAGCAGCAGAGATATTGAGAGTAACGAGAGGGCCCACAAAAATGAGTCAAACATCCAGACAGGTTGGGATTACAGGATACCAGGTGCAAGAGACTGTACATCTAATGTAGCTTTTCCACACATGAAAACGTGAACTGTGCACTGCTGTTTTGTTTCAGGGGATCCTAGACCCATATACATCACTGCTTCTACAGAATCGGCAAAATGCCTGTGATTCTGGAGTACCAACTATACGTTCCATAGTCTTAGTTTAGCAAAACTTTCTGTTTAACAAGGCATTTTTTTTATGTATTTGAAAATTCAGTCAAAGCATCTCACTTTATCATGCTGAATTACATAAGCATTAATGTCATCATAGACTGCTAATATAGCCAGACTGTTGGGTTCCAGCTGACTGGTTACTGAGAAAAAGAAAGACTGAGCATTACCAGATACATTACTGAGCTGAAGCTTTAGAGGGAGAGGACTTAGAAAAATACCTCCTTTACATCAATAGCCTGGAATATTTTCAAAGAACAAGGAAAAGTAAGAAATTAACAAGGAGTTACAAAGTACTGGATTGAATTATGTTTGCTCAGATGCAGCCACATTTCACAATCTCCGATACTTTCTGGGAATGATTTTTGAACAATACTTCTTGGCATATTTGAATGCTTTACTTTTTTGCAAGGCCATCTTTTCTTCTCCTTCGTACACCCCTGTCTCAATGTCTTGCTATTTTAAAGCACCACAAAAAGAGGTCTCTATGAATTGAGAGGACAATTTTATTTTACCTGTTTACAGTTAATTACAATGTGACGTTTGGGCAGCATTCTAGTCTTTTTTCCAAGTCCATTATGCATGCACTTTGTGTTTCTCCTAGGTATATTGCCTTTGAATAAAAACAAGAGTGGGCACAATCTATTCTAGATGATCATTATTTCACATTTTCTCTGTTAGGAACAGCGTCATTAGAGGGGAAAAGATATAGAACAGCCAGTAACAGTAGCCTCTTTATTTTTTGGTCTGTGTGTATAGATAGCATAGGGTTCTGCCAGCTTTCTCAAGAAAGACATATGGCTTTTGAGTTTTATATGCTTATAGAGAATAATGACCATATGCTGGTAATTTAAAAAAAAAATTGTAAACCAGCAATAAAATGAAAAGTTGTATGAAAATATGAAGGTTACAAAGTTTACCATGTTGCAGAAAGATGATTTTGACATATTGATCCTATCACTTTTCTATAATATTTAATTAGAAAGCTCTGGCTGATGTTTTCTATAACAAAGCTGAAGTTACATCAGTGTACATGCATTGAAATTGTAACAGGAAAAGATCCAGTAAAATAGCCTAAGGAAACTATTAACTATATTGTTATTTCTAATAATTTGTGACCAAGATTACCTCAGAAATAAGTGTAAACTGACAAGTAATTTAGCAACATCTTTTCCAGTCTTTGCTTTGGTAGCACCTGTGGGCTGCAGCCAACAGAGGCACTGGAATAGATCTATTAAAGGTACTGAGCACTTAACACAAAACTAAATCCACCAGTATCTTCCAATACAGGCACCTCGACCCCATGTATGTTGCCATGGCATTTGGGAAAGATTTTCAGGTTTCTGGAACTTCCAAACCGTTCTGAATGCTACACTCCAAATTGGTAATGTTACGCTCATATATTGTAGAGGTGAGCACAAAACTGACACCTGGCTTCCAGCAGTGTTTAATATCATATAAAAAAATGGTCCTGAAATCAAAATCAAAATCTTTTTCTTCCCTTCCAAGTAACTTTCCTTAGGCAAAACAACCATACCCTCTCATCAGATAAATCTTATCTTCTGTCGCTTATGTTTAACAACTTGGACAGAGCTCACAGCAGGCATGTTCATCTCATAGACCAGACTGGAGTTTTGGATAAATTCATGAGAAACATGACTTTGCACCTAATTCTTCCACTGCTTATTCTCATCAGCAGACTATTATACCAAAGGACTAGGTATCACCTAGTACCAGTACCACCACACGTGTATTTTTGTGCAGTACTGCTGGACTATGTTCTCAGAGTAGACAAAGAAGTCTTTATGCCATGTGCACTCCTGTCAGTACAGTTTCCAACAAGACAGTTCTCAAAAGTTGGAAGGAGCGTTAAGTTGCTCACAGAACTGCCTGTTCATGAGTTTGACCATGAGCTCTGTATGGCGATCAGGTATTTTGTATAGGACTCTGGATCCTGCTCCAGACACCTGACATCTGAAGTGTAGTTATTTGAAGAGTGTATCTTCTCTGTATCTTGTCTTCTATGGCTATTATATTTGCATAGAAATGGGGTTTCTATACATGAGTAAAGATCAAGGATTTGTTCTTGCTCATCCTAGGTAGGAATTCTATTTATTCTATTTATTGCAAGTACAGAGTACAGGGATTGAAAAGCATTGCCTGTACTGAAAATAAATTTACTTCTCCAGTTTTCTAGAATTCTTCTGATGTGTTGTTAACATATTGATATTGGAATAGCAGGTTATTGCAACTTGCTCAGTAAATAACTAGGACTGTTTTAAGAAGAAATTGAAAAATATGTGTTCAAATTAAGAGAAGTAAAGCTGAATGCTACAAAACAGATAGCAAAATATGTTTTCAAGGATCAGTTTCTAATTACTACATCCTAAAAATTTAATCCTAGAATACCGAGTACTAATGTGCCTTTTCTGACAGTGTGTGAAGACTGTGAAAGCACTGAAAGAGGATGACAGGTCTAATAACAATCCACTGTGACCTCCTTTGAATTTTATGCCTAATGCTTTGAGAAGAGGAACTCACAGATGATTTCTTTAAGACAGGTTTTTCAAAGCTGTGTCTTTATGCTACTTCTCGTTTCACTTTTTTGGGAAGTAATGAAGAAAGAAAAAAATAGAGAAGTGATAAATGAAAAGGTTGAAGTTATGATGAAATATATTTTGATATATCTTGCCTTTTCTTCTTCCACGGGTGAAGAAATGATCTGACACATCTGCTTCATAAAGTCTTGATGTCCACATTTTCCTCTACTTTCATTCCATTTAATTTTCTTGTTATTGTAATTTAAAAGAGTAGATCTTGAAACTTTCTCAAAGTCACTAACATTAAAAACAAACCCACCCCAATATTTAGGAGGGTGTTTGTTTATCAGACAGAAATGTCAAACATTATTCAACACTGACAGTCATCTTGTAAAAACTATACCATCTATGAGGATACAAAGCAAACATTCATTTTCTTCATTCTCTTCTCTGTCTAACATAAGACAAGGGAAAACAAAAACTTGGCAGGGGAATCTTACAGCAGACAGAGTGAATCATTACAGAGTAATAGAACTCAGAATTGAAAAGATATTAAATTATCCGATCTGCTCCTTTGCCAGGATTGAATTGATTTCTAGCATGTATTCCCTGCAGTTACTTCCAGGTTAGTTTAGGATTTCCATCACAGGGCCACAGGCTTCAAAGCTGTCGTTTAGAAAGATTGAACACTTCTAGGAAAAAGAATACTTTACTACAGGAAGAAATAAAACACTAAAAATACAGACACCATTTGAAATGGTGAAATTTATGTTCCAGTACAGAAAACAGACAAAAAGAGGTGGAGAAATCTCTTTCTTTGAAATTTAAAATTCCTTAGGACTGAGATGAGCTTAACTTTATCTGCACTTAAACCACTTTAAAACTGTTATCCAAATCTCTTTACATTCCTAAAGAATTTGAACATTAGCCACTATAAGATATCTGTATCTCACGTGCATCAATACCTAGGTAGCATTTCATCAGCACTTTTCAGAGCTTACGTTTTGGAAATATGCTGACTACTTTGCCATTGTTATTTGAACTCTCTCAAAGATCTTCCCTCTCAAGTAGAACTGAAGCAAGACAGAAATATCATTAGAAGCTGATTATTTATTATAGCCTTCTATTCATATTCCTTTAAATATGTGGATACTGGCCACAAAAAGACAGTAGAAAACTAGTTTGAGGTAGCCTGTGTTCTTCAAGACCCATAACTGCTGGAATTAATTTCTTTT
This sequence comes from Empidonax traillii, assembly GCF_003031625.1. Classification (NCBI taxonomy): domain Eukaryota; kingdom Metazoa; phylum Chordata; class Aves; order Passeriformes; family Tyrannidae; genus Empidonax; species Empidonax traillii. The sequence goes on from NW_020956226.1 coordinate 343,183, forward strand.
CCTAGGCAGCCTCTTCTAATGCAATGTTGACTGTAAGGATGTGAATGCATGAACAACTGAAGACCCACTGACATCACGTCTTCATCCACTAGCAAAAAAAAAAAATTTGTTCTTGTATTGCAGCAAAAATAGAAAAGATTTTAGAGATTGCAAATATATTGCAGAGTTGACCAATACGTAGAACAAGATAGAAAGATCTGTCAAATGCAAATTCAAAAGATTAAAGAGTACAATAAATTAAAAAATATTAAGATCTATTTTAACCCAGTGAACAACAACAAAAATCATATCATTCTTTTGGAAAGGTGGGCATTCAAATCTCCCAGTGGTGAGGAGATTAGACCTTAGCTACTGATCAGTTCTGTTCAAGTGAAGTATTTCCAACAATAAAATATTTGACCTTTGACTTAATAGAATGTTTATTTTGTCTTTAAAAGTGTTAATGGGGAATGAGAACCAAAAACTGCTGTGTTATAGAGGCAGAATGGTTTGATTTAAATTATTATCCTCAGGAAAAATGATGGCCCACAGGAAGAGTGAACAGAGGAACTGTTTGCCAGTTAGATTAATCTCTCTGTGAGCATGATATATTTTCAGGATATGCTCTGAGAAAGGATGAATCAGAAATGTTAAAAAATGCATTAAGAAGGTAATGACACCATTTATAAAAATTGTCTATTTCTTGTTTAATGTTGACAGGAAAATATCCTTTATTTTACAAACCCTACAATTTCAAATTACTGAGTTCTTTCTAAATCTGT
>NW_020956226.1:344069-347374 GCF_003031625.1 Empidonax traillii
ATGATATATTTTCAGGATATGCTCTGAGAAAGGATGAATCAGAAATGTTAAAAAATGCATTAAGAAGGTAATGACACCATTTATAAAAATTGTCTATTTCTTGTTTAATGTTGACAGGAAAATATCCTTTATTTTACAAACCCTACAATTTCAAATTACTGAGTTCTTTCTAAATCTGTTTGGGGGGGGGTTTTGTGGTTTTGTTTGTTTATTTGCCTGTTCTGTTTTGTTGTGTGGTTTTTTTAATTAAATTCTACTTTTCTAAATAAAACTAACATGAGACCTAGTTGGTTCTCAGGTTCTCTGTCTCCTACATAACTCCTTCTTCTTGCTTCCTCTTTCAAGTGCTTCTGCCAGATGGATGAAGAGATGTGAGACTTAGCAGGGAGGATTAGGTCCTGAACTGCTGAGTGCAACTGGAGAATGAGCAGACCAGGCCTCAGAATTGTCCCAGATCCCTTGTGCCATTCAAGGGATGGCTACACTCAGGCTTTGGCTACTCAGACTTGCCATCATTACTCTGTGTCCTGGTCAAACACACAGCAATATTAGTCATTGTAGAAGTATCTCCAACATGTTTTGAAAACAGAAACCCTAAATTAAAGATTTTTACATTATTATTCAAGGTCAGATAGTAGTACACACACTGTCAAGATCTTCATGTGTTTTAAATTAGCACAGCCCACTGGCTGTTAGTATTGCATCAAGGACTCTATCAGAGAAGTACTTAAAGTTTCTGCAAATGCCCTATATTATCCCACAAAATCAGCATCTCCCCCACTTGTATTAAAGGCTATATAATATCATATATCTTTTATCAGTTTGTATTCAGAAAAACAAACTGAGTTCTGAAATATAACATAATTTATGATGATGAATTTGTTGCAAAGAACAAAAGATAAAAGAAATACCTTTGTAACCACAGCTGCTTACATCATTTCTGAGAGTAACTGACATTTAAAGATAGGTGTTGAAGCAAGCAAAGCTTGTTATCATGAAATTACTTCCTCACTGAAAAGGTGCCAGTGTTAACTTTGTTCATAGAAGTAACAGGTGATAAAAGATAATTGCATATACCAACTTCAGTACCTTATATTTTGGACTTATAAGAGTACATTTTTCCTGTGGGAAGAAAAAGTACCTGCATAGAATAAAAGTGGTTACAGCCAGCCTGTGCTGAGCACAACTGACAAGTAGTGATGGAGATTCAGGATGTCTAAGCAATTATATTGAAGCGACTTCAGAGGAAGTTATGAATCCTCCATATGATAAGCAAAAATCATGGAGATGTTTCCTTAAATTACCTAAGATGAATTTCTTTTCTCAATTAGACACAAAGATTGCCAGACTGAAATGCACAGAAGAGGTCTTTATTGCTGTGTGGAGTAATCCTTGTCTCGCTTTCTAGAAGCCATCATTAATTTTTTAATAAAGATTTGTTTATTTGAAGAATTTAAAGAAATACCACTATACTCCAGATTTGGCATTTTCTGGGTTAATTCCCCTTTAATGTTTGAAAAACTTCAAATGAAAAGAGAAATAAAAAAAAGCACCCTGCAGTTTTGGGCTCTTCTCCTCCCCCAAGATGTTATTACCAAGTGCCTGAAGTATGCCATAGGAGTATCAGCCTTGCTCCAAGTCAGATGAAGCCCCAACTTATACCACCAGGATCTGCACACCAAATCATATAATGAGGGGATGTGCTCTGCTATATGTCGGGCTTGAGGAATGGATATGCAACAGAACAACAGAGATTCACATCCTGTGTCCCTTTTCTATCTTGTTCTTGCTGATGATCATATCCAGAGGGGACATCCGCAACCTTTTCTTGGATCAGAGCAATTGAAATTTAGAGTTTAAAATGTAAATACCACCTAAATTAAGGAAGCATGGGCTATTTGAAAAAGCATCCAGATGTTTGACTTACTCTAAAAGCTAAGACCTAGTTTTGTGAAGCCAGATACTTTATGTGACACTGGTATTCATTTAAAAGAAAGGGCATCAAGTGTACCCTGAAGCCCTCCTAAAGCTCCATAAGGTTTGTTGACTTCAATTTATTTTTTTCCATTTTTGCCAGGTGTTAAATTCACCCATTTTCATGTACTCAAAATTATAGGGAGAGTTTTTTAATGTGGCATAGTACCCACAGCTTCAGATTAGAACATCAGCTGAAGTGCTAGATGCTCTGAAATCAGAGATCTGGTTTCAGTGCAGAAAGAATATTTCTGGTGCATATTTTCACTGCAGCAGAAATTTTAAAAGGTATTTTAAAAAGGGTAACAGAGTGGCCTTCTGTAGCATACTTTCTCATGTACTGTCAGGGCGTCCTCAAAACCATTAAGCTCTGCTTAAGTAGAACCCTACAGCAATTACCAGAAAAGATCCAGGTAACACACTATTAAATATTCTTTCTTCATAACAGTATCTCTTTTGTTCAAGTCACATTCCCCACTTCTACTGCCTAAAGATTACTCGGCTAAATCATCCCCTGACCTCAACAGGAAAACACAGTCAATTCCATACAATCTAAAACCTTGAGCTCAGGATCAGCTGAATTATCAGGAAGCACCTGTTTCTCTCTATTAATTTACTAGTTGTTTACACATCCTACTTAGTCTAAGGTATCCATCTTTTAAGATACTTAAGTTAGAATGGATAAATTCTGCTCTAAGCAATTGTGCCTCCTTCTGTGCCACGTGCTCTTTGTTACCATCATTCTTTGTGCTGCGAAGGCTCCAGCAGCATTCTGGATATTATTATGACAACCCTGACCCTAAGTCTTATTTTTCCTTGTCATTAGTTTAACCTCTATTCACTTTGAAACTGTTATAAACCATCTACATTTTATCAGTGCTAGTGTCCAAGGAACTAAATTGTTCCCTACCAGCAGGCAGAGGCAACACCTAACAATCAGAGACTGTTGATTAACCATTGTTACTCTTTGAGGTTAATTAGCCCATGCTGAGCTCCATGTTGTCACAACTTGGGTTTCTGGCATGGCAGCTTTCTCTGGTGTCTTTCATAACAGTGTGGTTGAGTATTAGCAATGCTTGGATTTCCTGATGGAGGCAGTGGAAAAGAGAAACAACCAGGCAAGACCAACACCGGATGCAGGCTTGAAGCCTGAGGTAAAACTCAAATGAAGTAGTTCATGTGGTTCACACAAGGGAACTTGTAGTGATGCAAATATTTCCAGTGGCTCAAATGCTCATGCATGTGCTAAAAGCTATGATAGCTACAAAAAAAAAAAAAAAAAAAAAAAAAAAAAAAAAAAAAAAAAAAAAAAAAAAAAAAAAAAAAAAAAA
>NW_020956226.1:347395-350691 GCF_003031625.1 Empidonax traillii
ATGATATATTTTCAGGATATGCTCTGAGAAAGGATGAATCAGAAATGTTAAAAAATGCATTAAGAAGGTAATGACACCATTTATAAAAATTGTCTATTTCTTGTTTAATGTTGACAGGAAAATATCCTTTATTTTACAAACCCTACAATTTCAAATTACTGAGTTCTTTCTAAATCTGTTTGGGGGGGGTTTTTTTGTGGTTTTGTTTGTTTATTTGCCTGTTCTGTTTTGTTGTGTGGTTTTTTTAATTAAATTCTACTTTTCTAAATAAAACTAACATGAGACCTAGTTGGTTCTCAGACAGGTTCTCTGTCTCCTACATAACTCCTTCCTCTTGCTTCCTCTTTCAGGTGCTTCTGCCAGATGGATGAAGAGATGTGAGACTTAGCAGGGAGGATTAGGTCCTAAACTGCTGAGTGCAACTGGAGAATGAGCAGACCAGGCCTCAGAATTGTCCCAGATCCCTTGTGCCATTCAAGGGATGGTTACACTCAGACTTTGGCTACTCAGACTTGCCATCATTACTCTGTGTCCTGGTCAAACACACAGCAATATTAGTCATTGTAGAAGTATCTCCAACATGTTTTGAAAACAGAAACCCTAAATTAAAGATTTTTACATTATTATTCAAGGTCAGATAGTAGTACACACACTGTCAAGATCTTCATGTGTTGTAAATTAGCACAGCCCACTGGTTTTTAGTATTGCATCAAGGACTCTATCAGAGAAGTACTTAAAGTTTCTGCAAATGCCCTATATTATCCCACAAAATCAGCATCTCCCCCACTTGTATTAAAGGCTATATAATATCATATATCTTTTATCAGTTTGTATTCAGAAAAACAATCTGAGTTCTGAAATAGAACATAATTTAATGATGATGAATTTGTTGCAAAGAACAAAAGATAAAAGAAATACCTTTGTAACCACAGCTGCTTACATCATTTCTGAGAGTAACTGACATTTAAAGATAGGTGTTGAAGCAAGCAAAGCTTGTTATCATGAAATTACTTCCACACTGAAAAGGTGCCAGTGTTAACTTTGTTCATAGAAGTAACAGGTGATAAAAGATAATTGCATATATCAACTTCAGTACCTTATATTTTGGACTTATAAGAGTACATTTTTCCTGTGGGAAGAAAAAGTACCTGCATAGAATAAAAGTGGCTACAGCCAGCCTGTGCTGAGCACAACTGACAAGTAGTGATGGAGATTCAGGATGTCTAAGCAATTATATTGAAGCGACTTCAGAGGAAGTTATGAATCCTCCATATGATAAGCAAAAATCATGGAGATGTTTCCTTAAATTACCTAAGATGAATTTCTTTTCTCAATTAGACACAAAGATTGCCAGACTGAAATGCACAGAAGAGGTCTTTATTGCTGTGTGGAGTAATCCTTGTCTAGCTTTCTAGAAGCCATCATTAATTTTTTAATAAAGATTTATTTATTTGAAGAATTTAAAGAAATACCACTATACTCCAGATTTGGCATTTTCTGGGTTAATTCCCCTTTAATGTTTGAAAAACTTCAAATGAAAAGAGAAATAAAAAAAAACACCCTGCAGTTTTGGGCTCTTCTCCTCCCCCAAGATGTTATTACCAAGTGCCTGAAGTATGCCATAGGAGTATCAGCCTTGCTCCAAGTCAGATGAAGCCCCGACTTATACCACCAGGATCTGCACACCAAATCATATAATGAGGGGAAGTGCTCTGCTATATGTCGGGCTTGAGGAATGGATATGCAACAGAACAACAGAGATTCACATCCTGTGCCCCTTTTCTATCTTGTTCTTGCTGATGATCATATCCAGAGGGGACATCCGCAACCTTTTCTTGGATCAGAGCAATTGAAATTTAGAGTTTAAAATGTAAATACCACCTAAATTAAGGAAGCATGGGCTATTTGAAAAAGCATCCAGATGTTTGACTTACTCTAAAAGCTAAGACCTAGTTTTGTGAAGCCAGATACTTTATGTGACACTGGTATTTATTTAAATGAAAGGGCATCAAGTGTACCCTGAAGCCCTCCTAAAGCTCCATAAGGTTTGTTGACTTCAATTTATTTTTTTCCATTTTTGCCAGGTGTTAAATTCACCCATTTTCATGTACTCAAAGTTATAGGGAGAGTTTTTTAATGTGGCATAGTACCCACAGCTTCAGATTAGAACATCAGCTGAAGTGCTAGGTGCTCTGAAATCAGAGATCTGGTTTCAGTGCAGAAAGAATATTTCTGGTGCATATTTTCACTGCAGCAGAAATTTTAAAAGGTATTTTAAAAAGGGTAACAGAGTGGCCTTCTGTAGCACACTTTCTCATGTACTGTCAGGGCGTCCTCAAAACCATTAAGCTCTGCTTAAGTAGAACCCTACAGCAATTACCAGAAAAGATCCAGGTAACACACTATTAAATATTCTTTCTTCATAACAGTATCTCTTTTGTTCAACTCACATTCCCCACTTCTACTGCCTAAAGATTACTCGGCTAAATCATCCCCTGACCTCAACAGGAAAACACAGTCAATTCCATACAGTCTAAAACCTTGAGCTCAGGATCAGCTGAATTATCAGGAAGCACCTGTTTCTCTCTATTAATTTACTAGTTGTTTACACATCCTACTTAGTCTAAGGTATCCATCTTTTAAGATACTTAAGTTAGAATGGATAAATTCTGCTCTAAGCAATTGTGCCTCCTTCTGTGCCACGTGCTCTTTGTTACCATCATTCTTTGTGCTGCTAAGGCTCCAGCAGCATTCTGGATATTATTATGACAACCCTGACCCTAAGTCTTATTTTTCCTTGTCATTAGTTTAACCTCTATTCACTTTGAAACTGGTATAAACCATCTACATTTTATCAGTGCTAGTGTCCAAGGAACTAAATTGTTCCCTACCAGCAGGCAGAGGCAACACCTAACAATCAGAGACTGTTGATTAACCATTGTTACTCTTTGAGGTTAATTAGCCCATGCTGAGCTCCATGTTGTCACAACTTGGGTTTCTGGCATGGCAGCTTTCTCTGGTGTCTTTCATAACAGTGTGGTTGAGTATTAGCAATGCTTGGATTTCCTGATGGAGGCAGTGGAAAAGAGAAACAACCAGGCAAGACCAACACCGGATGCAGGCTTGAAGCCTGAGGTAAAACTCAAATGAAGTAGTTCATGTGGTTCACACAAGGGAACTTGTAGTAATGCAAATATTTCCAGTGGCTCAAATGCTCATGCATGTGCTAAAAGTTATGATAGCTACAAAAAAAAAAAAAAAAAAAAAAAAAAAAAAAAAAAAAAAAAAAAAAAAAA
>NW_020956226.1:352216-389142 GCF_003031625.1 Empidonax traillii
GAAAGCTAGTTTGCCTTTTTAAAGGATCGACTCACTCCTCACAGGGCCATCATGCTGGGGTGCTGAGCAGGTGCAAGTGAGAAGCTGGCATATTTGCACCTCTTCAACTCTTCTCATTGAGCCCCGGCATTCTCATTGCTCCTGGTCAGCCTGCTCACAGCTGTCACCCAGGCATTCCACTGTGTGCTGAGCATAGCACAGACTTGTGGTAATTCACTTTTCTTTGGTACTTCTCTTGTCAATGCCAGGAAAGCAGAGATTTTGCTCCTGTACCAGCCTGTAGTGCATGGCAAATGCTTTATCTTTGTTCACAGAGTCAGAATGGTCATACCACCATCCAGCACAACAGTGTGTTCACAGACATGGCACCATGGCAGGTTTACCTTCATTCTTGTTTTTTGTTTCTTCATGGCATCAGTTTCAGCAGCCCACACTCAGCTTCCTTTTCAGCTCCTTGTGAGTGTAACTGGCATTTAGTCTTTCTGCATGTGAGAGTGATTTATTTCCTACAGCCCACCTGCAGAACAAGGGTTAGCAGTGTGCACATTTCTGGCATTGCTCTTAAGGGTTATGAAACAGGGGATGGGATGCAAGTGGTTAGACCTGGACACTTTCTTGTGTGAGTTCAGGAACGGGGACTTGCTAATGGGAGGGTTCTGCTCCAGACACACACCAAGGAGTAGGTTGTTTTTGAGGCTGGGACTCTTCATTCTTCACTCTCTGCCTATCACAAAAGGGATCTACAGTCTTCTGGGACTAGATGTTTGAAGAGGCTCTCAGATGTAAGTCTATGGTTAATGAGGAAAAGCTTACCACAGAGTCTTCCCCACAACTTTTGATAGAGCATATAGTCAGTACACAAATGTTTAGGAAGGTTGTAGAGCACAATATACAGAAGAGTAAAACTTCTGACTGACCATTTTTCATGCTGGGTTTTGTTGCACATTTAACAACACTGAGAGAAAGACCTAGCCAAACTTCCCATATTGTTTCCTAATCAAGCACTTCATCCTATATACCAATGCAAGTGCAAGTATTGTCCAAAATTAACTTCACAAGCCAAGGACAGCTGCTGCTTCATGTCAAACCTATGTCCCAGCAAGAAGTACAATTTCTGGCTTGTCCAACCTTTCAGTTGTTCACTGATACTGAATATCTTAGGCTGGATTGGTGTTTCATCTTTTTAAAGCTTTCTTCTGCTTCAGAACAGGAGTCCCACTAAATTGGATAATTTAAAAAGGAATTTCTAGGGCATTTTTCACACATTTTTCTGCTCTGCAGGTGACCAAAGCAATCCTGGAAACCATCAAAGGGCCGCTATGTTTCATATTCAGCAGCCATGCCCAGAGTTTGCTTCATGATGGCTTATTACAGTGACTGCCATATGACTGCATGATGGAACATACATACCCATCTACCGCTCGCTTCTTAACTAGGTAGTCATCAATTTGCCACAACACACTGCCCATAAAACTACTGTAGTGAAGTGACTGTGTTTGGTTCCTGACGATGTATAGCTGCTTTTTTCCCATGAAATATGGTTGTTCAAAAACACACTACATAATCAACAGTCCACAGTAAGAGATGTATTTATCTCCATCCACCTCCAGATGGATTTTGGTGACAATCACTGCGTAAAATTAAGGTCTTTCTCTTGCCTATGTTGTATCCCATCCCACCTCTTTAAAGCACCTTAGTGTGCACATTGTGAAGCTAGATTGGAGAAGTAAGAAGAGTGTAGAGCCAGGTTTATCACACCGTCCTATTGTTTATCTGTAACTGTAGTTTCACATACAGCAGGTGTTAACATGTAAATAATAAGAATATTTTCAAGTGGTTTAGTATTCACTATGGGTCTTTTTAAAATTAGTTCATTTTGTAATTTATTGACATTCCAAAGCCAGTATTCAAAGTAAAATATCTGTAAAATAAGTCGGCTTTGAATTCACAGAAAACTAGCCAAGTCACATCAACAATCTCCATGAAGAGTAACTTTTCACTTCCTTAAACAACAGTCAGTGCCAGAACCGGCTCCCTTTGAAAAGCTGTACAACCTCATTGTGAAGCCAAGAAGTGCATTGAAAGTTATTTCTCAATTTGCGGCTAGAGGCTATGCTGGGATTGTTGTTATTACTTGGTAACTTAAAAGTTCAAAAACTATACCCTGAAATAAATTATTTTTATGCAATAATGCAATAGGAGAGGCTTTAATTTTTAAAGTAAAGCACAAGAGATCATTGAACCAGAAGCAAAGATGAAGAGACATCAGATTAACAGTTTGATGCTTCCAGAAGACAAGACCACATGTTATAACTCTTAAATATTTGTTCTTTTCCTGCACAGCAACAAGGTAAGAAAATTAATTCAACTCATGCTCATTGTATTAAGTTTATCTTTTGCTTATCATGTACAACTGAAAGCCTGTGTAAAGTAGATTACAAAGCTGCCCTTTCTTTTTAAAGAAAACTTTGGACTTTATTCAAAAGCCAGTCTGGTTGATTGCTGAAACAGAGACCTTTCTGACTCCTCTTCATTGGTCACTGGTGGTCCCAGGGCCCGAAGCCAGCATGACCTCCACTGGCACAGTGCAGGGCCCCAGCAGGGCTGTCTGAGTGCTGTTGCAGCTCCCTGGTGCATGCCAGGAACTCAGCTCCTGCTCAGCTCAGCACCTCACTGGCTGGGCTGTCCTAGCACCATCTTCATTTCACTCAGTGTCCTACTCTAGTATCCTTTGCTTTTAAGTGTCTTTTTGGGGCCCTGGTGGTTACTTACTCCATGCAGCGATGCATCTTAACATTTCCTCTTGGTCTGAAAGTCTAGCTGACTTCATAGGACCCTGCAAGTGCTAATGGAAGCAATAACCAGCTGACAATACTTTACATGAATATATTCAGCCTTGTTCTCCTAGACTTCGGAAGACAAAACCTCATAGCTCAAATTTCAAGTTACAACCCCCAGTACTGAAAGCTGTTTGTCTAACCTTTCCACACTGACCACCATTTTCACAGGTCTTTTTTATGGAGCCTACTGCACAGGCAGGAGAAACCACTCTGTCTGAAGGAGGTCCCAGTTATCTGAAGTCTCCACTCCATCTATTTGCAAATATTTTGTGTGACAAAAAGTGCATTCAGCTCCTTAGTTTCAACTCTTGGCAGTATTTTTTTTCTACAGGATCCACCACAAGCAAATTAATGGAAGTACTGTGTGAAGACCTTGAGAATTAAAGCAAAATTAAATCTCCACTCTTGCCAATCCTATTTAAAATACCTAATTTGAGACAGTTAATGAATGAGAAATAATCCAACAAAAAGAAATCCTTTGGCATTTACTTCATAGACCTAAATGGAAGCAACTCCGCATTCTAGCAAAAAAAAGAACCTGAGAAATAAAAAGAGTTTTTCAATCATTTTACATCCTCATAGGACCATTTATTTTGGTTTTCAGCTCAGAATGGTGAAAGGGGTCTCATTTCTATTTTCAGTGAATCAAAAAACACTGAGTTTCTATGTGTGTTTCTACGAAACTCTTGTGCTTTAGCTTTTTGTAAATTGCACCTTTACTTTCGAAAATTCTGTGCTGTCATCAAACACAGGCAGCTAGGAAAAAGAACTAGAACAGAAATAAAGATATCCCAATACTGATCACTGCAAACTGTTGGAATAACAAGTAAACCAAGCATCTGCTCTCTGGGGAAGTCCTAGACTGCCTTTTTCTCTCTGGCGAAAATTAAAGTTAATTCTTACTGAAGGCGGGTAGGGGATGAGGGGTGTTTGTGCACAGATAATCATATCACCAAACCTCTCCAAATATTTCACCTCAAGCATCTGCAGGGCAGTGTCATATTATATGGAGGTCATCCAGGCAGAAGGGTCTCCAGAATATCTTAGAAGGCAGTTATGCTTTTTGAAATTGCGTTAACCTTGATGGTGTCAAACGTAAAAAATCAAGCAAGCAAACCAACAAGAACCCAGAAAATATTAAATTTAAATGATGAAGAGATGAAAAAAATCCTGGAACTCTCAGGATTTATAACGTTCCTTCAATGACTGCTGCTACTAGCTAAGGGGGTCAAGTGCCAGGCTGTCTGGCTGCAATCTCATTCCGGACCAGTCCCACTTCAAGGTTGCCCTATTGAAGATGCATTTGCAGCTAGCTAAAAAGCCCACTCACTAATGTTTACTTTGGGAATTACTGATTTCCAGATTGGACAGAGAATTTAGGAACACACAGCCAGAGCTACTTAAGGTTCAAATTAGGACCTTCGGCATTCTTTGTGTCAAAACCAGCTCCCTTTAAGCACATCTGCCTTCATCCAGACCTCATCCAAAAGCAGTTCAACTCCTTCAGGCTGGGTGAGGTAGAAGCAGCTGTACATGCTGGCCACAGGTGCAAGCAGCCACTTCTAGCCCTGGAGGGATAGAGATGCTCTGAGCCATTACAAGGACTTAACAGCAGATTTTCTCTTCCTGATGTGATCCCTCTGGCTGTTTCTGATGCTTTGCCTGCCAGAGGAACTGAGCTGCTGACTATTAGCAAACATGTGGCATCCCTATGGTCACTTTTGAGTCCTTGGGGGTTCATGACACACATATAAGTGACACATTGTGAAAGAGTAATTGTATCAGCTTCTTGGATAATTACCTAATTTTGACACCTACCACATTCTAGGGGAGACAATTTATACATGCTTTGGAACAAATGTCTTTCTGAGGAATATGGTCAGTCATATAGTCATAACTTGTTTTCTAATACCTGCATGAAAAGGTGCACACATCCCCTAAACCTTCCACTGACTTGTTCTCCAGTACATCCCAAAAGACTTGCTGGAGCATTTCTTGGATGCAAAAGCTGTGTGGAGCTTTTTTCCGAATATATAATAAATACTTTTTCCATATCCTCTCTTACTCTTGTTTGGGTGCTGCTAAAAATTAATGGGATTCTGGGCAAATCAAAGCAATTATTAGCATGAGCCATTCTACTTTGAACCTGATTTTCAAACACCTTGAGTCTCCCATGACTTTATTCAAAGTTATGAAGTTGGAGTACTCTTGGGAGTAGATCCCTGAATGACTGGAAGGAGGTCAGAGACACGAGTAACTGGAGATGCACTTATATAATAAAGGCTCTCATCAATAGTGGTTTCTGGTATCTCAAAATATTCTGTTATAAAGCACAATCCCAAATTTCTGAAATTATTGGTGAAACAAGCAACAAAGTTTGCCCCAGTTTTATGGGAAAGGCTGTGGGATACAAGCGGAAAAAAGGGGACCTAGGAGAAGTCAGACTTAGAGCAGCTTGCATGAAGCCATCTGCTCTAGTAGTGCTGGGGTCCTGGGGTCATTGTTTCTTTGGCAGCCTGGGAGCTGGGGAAGCAGGGAGAGCAAATACAAAGAGCTTCTTTAAAGCCTTTCCTATACTACTGAAGGTTTCATGTACAGTAAGAGTATAAGCTTTCAACTTTAACAAATGGTCGTATTATACTTCATTGAAATCTTCCTACCAGATCTAAAACTAATTGTTGCAATGCAGATTTATCGTAGAAGGCTGGAAGCTGTTCTGTAGTTCACTCACCATATTTTTAAACCACTCTTACCTGATCTCTTATTCAGTTCCCAGAAATATCCATATCTGTAGTGAACACATTAGCTGGTAGGACTCCTTTTTACTCTAAGAAGTAATTCACAGAGACAAGGCTTGAGAAGGAAGGAAAAAAGCAATTATACTTTATTAAACTTATAATGAAATCATGTCTAGTTGCAGAAATATATGTACATAATAGAAACAGCATTTTCTTCTTCTAAAAAAACACTAAATGATGCAGGCTACTTCCACAGCAATGTCAGAAACATTGGCTGCAACAAATAATCTGGCCAAAGCTACAGCAGAGAGGAACTTACTCAATGTGTTTTCAGTGGCTGGGCTCAGATCAGGTGTAACAATATGCTCCTGATCTCACACAAACATCCCACCTGTGAAAGGTGCCAAGATATTTCCGTGGTCATGAGGATCAAACAGTACCAGGAATGGATTGTGAAATGATTAGTTATACAATACACTTTTCATTCTCCAAAGGGAGAAAACTGTGATATTGGTATTTGTAAAAGAGGAAGTATTACAGGCTTGTAGTTTGAACAACAGAAGGGAACCTCACTTCTCTGCAGGTCTTTGTTTCTAATCTTCCATGTTAAATGCTTTGATTTTTTGTTCCCAGAAATGAATACTTACTCACTTAAAACCCTTAGAACTCCTTAAAATTCTGGGCTCAGGGTCTCTTGTTATTTCCTATTGGTACCAATCTGCCTTGTATAGTGTGTCTGAGCTAAGGTATCCCACCTTTTAAGTGCTCAAGTTGCCAAATCATTATTATTATTATTATTATTATTATTATTTATTCAATGAAAACTTCAGAATTTTACACAAAATACAAAGATTTAAATGAAGGAATGGAGGAGACACTTAAAATTTATTTAAGTTCAAATACATTGTTTCAGGAGGAATGCACGCAAAATCCCTGTTTTCTTGGGTAAATGTTCTTACATGAGGTTCTCTACCTGGAACTGATCCACTTCCTACTGGGGTACTACATCGGTCCGTAAGACAGGGCTGACTGTTACCATGCAGTCTGGGACATCACCTGGGAGGTGACACCTGGTGACACCTGGCTTCCAAGCCCTGATCCAGAAAGCATTTCTTTATCTATAGAAAATGAAGACTGCCGGAATACATCTCTAGTCTGGCTTGATACTGAGACATACTAGAATGAACTGAGAGTTCAGATCTACTCAGGCAAAAGAACAGAATCATAGAATCATTTATATTGGAAATGACCTATAGGACCATCAAGTCCAGCCATTAATCCAGCACTGCCAAGTCCACCACTAGGCCACCACACATCCAAGCTATAAGCAGCCAGTTCCTCCAGGAGAATGATGTGGGAAATGGTGTCAAAGGCTTTACTAAAGTCCAGGTAAACAACATCCACAGCCTCTCTCTCATCCATTAAGCATGTTACCGTGTCACAGAAGAAGATCTGCTTGGCCAAGCAGGATCTGTCTTTCATAAATGCATCCTGGCTTGTACCTGTTTCCCTTGTGCCAGTTGTCCTGGGAGAAGTCTTTAGCAGCACAACTAGTCTTTAAAAGCAAGACCAGTCAGTGTGACCTTGATGCTGGGAAAGGTTATGCAGTAGATAATCTTGAGCACCATCACAATTGTGAGACTTCTCCCAGCTGCTTATGGAATATTTCACCTACTTCTTCAGCCTGGTTAGGTGGTCTAGAACAGACTCCCACATTGCCATCTGCCTTGCTGGCCTTGTCCCCAACTATTATCCATAAAAGTCAATCTTATTGTCACCATCATTAAGTTCCAGTAGTTTGGTTTGTCTCTACACTATTTTAAATAGCTGTTGCAACAACTGAACTGATTAAGTAAGTAAATTCATGTTCAGAATCTCGATGGGTCTGCCCTCCAACCCTCTTCAAAAATTGTTTGGTAAATTCCTACATAAATTGACTAATAGATTTAAAAATACAAAAACCTCATCTTCTCTGAAAAATTTTATTAAAACTAACAAGATCCATAGAGGAGTGAGTAATTTGCATTAACCTTATGATTGTTAAATAATAATTTTTAAAAATTCTATTCTTTAAAAAAACAATTGAACAACTGTTGAACTACAATTTTTCAGCAGCAGTAACATCTTCATAATGACAACATTCCTCATTTTTTGCTAGTGGTATCTTGCCTCTAAAGCTTAGACATCCCTAAGAACTTACAGGGAAAAGACTCAAAAACATACATTCAAAAAGCAAGCTCATTATGAAAAAAAGGAAAATCTATAAGAACAGGAAAGCATACAGTAGGATATCACATAAAGTATACTTGACTTTATTTAAGTCATTTAGAAAATTGTATTTTCCAAAGCCATTCTTGTTTTTCTATTTCTTCTTTCACAAAGAAAAACTTGCTTTCTGATAACAAATAAAGAAAAAACAAAATGAAAAAAAAACCTCACAACTTTTATTCTGGAAAAAAATCTTCATCCTGTAGTCATTGCCCTAAACACAATATATATATTGTTTATAGTTGAATGATCAGTATTGAAATGATTGAATTTCCAAGATTATATTTTTAAAATGTCAGCTTTAGAAAAAGGCAAAGAACCTTAGAAGACTAGCTCACAGCATTGGAAAGAGCTGCAGCTGTTACCAAAACCTTCTTTCTGTTTGTCTTTAACCGTGGGGACATTTAGCCATAAACCATATTTTAAAAGTATGCCAAGTAGTTATTTTCCTTTCAGATCAGGTGAAAAAGTCTTTTTCAGAAAAGTCATTTAGATGAGCTTATGTATTTGTTCAATATGTGACATTTTTTTTGTGAAAGGCTTCTGTCCTCAAATGCTTGTATTAACTGCTGAATCTTGGGGTTTTGGGGGGACTGGTTTTTTGGGGGCCATTGTTTTTTGGTATATGGTTTTGTTTGGTTTTTTTTTTTTCCATTTTCCCTCCTTCTAAGAGCTGGCATAAGTGGCTGGTAGACAGAGCTAGGCTGGCAGATGTTTTTTACATAACTCCATTGCCCAGCGTAAGAAACATATATTTTTACTATGAGGTCATGGGTATGCTGTGTACCTTTCACAACTGTTAAAATTACTTGAGCAAGGCTACAAAATATCTTTTTGCCTTCACTTTTTCCATGGGGCAGCTTCTTATTTTTATCTCTTTTTTCAGTAAAAGGATCAGTATATTTGAAACTGGACCTACCTAAAGGATGTCTGGCTTTCGAGTGCAAGTCTGCAAATGCTAATTTGTTGTCAAAGGGAGTAAGTGTGTCAGACTGATTGCAGCGTTTCAGAACTGATGTTCCTTTAACTCTGATTACTTATTTTGTCAATTAAATCTCTTTTGCTGGGTTGAAAAACAAGTAGCTATGTGCCCCCTGATAAATACTTCTAAATTCTTCTGTCTTCTCTTTCCAAATAAATCTGTATTTTTCCTCTTAGATATATGCTTGAACTTCTTATTCCAGATATCTTAAAAGGTATGGATTAGCAAACTGCAGGAGTTTCTTTCTTAGTAAGTTTGTCCTAGAATAATTTTAGAGATACTCTTATCTAACTCCCAGTTTCAAGGAGTCATGTTACACTTTCCCGAAAGATCTCAGAGAACTTATTCTTTTCCTCCTCACACCCTTTCCCCTCGTAGCATTTCTACTCCATTTTAAAACCTCTCTGGATATTTTTCTGGTGTATGTGATCTTAAGATGATTGTTTCATCACTAAAACATTGCTGCCTCCACATTTTCCCCTTTCTTTTCCCTAATTTTTTCTTTGGATTGTTTCTGTAGGAACCAGATTTTCAGAGGCTAATTAGCAAATTCTGGGACAGACTGGACAAAAATAAATGGCAATGCGTGAACACTAAACTTTGAAGTACCTATGAAAGAGAGTGGGGTTTGCATTTTTTACCTAGAGTACCTTAGCCCACATATAAAACAGAGTAATTCTCAACCCATTCCACCCTACAGTTATCCAAAGTGAGCTCTGCTTCAACAATGTAATACATACCTTCGGAAAAGTATTTTCTGGAGTGTTTCCTTTAACACAATGCAGTCCTTAAGATACATTAAGAAATTCTGCACGTTGCAGTTTGTATTGTGGGAGGTGTTATGAGTTAGTAGTCCAACAATTGTCTGTGAATGATTGGTGTAGCAAAACCTTAGCAATGTTCAAAGAATATGTGCCAGCTACACAAAAATTGTCTTTTGTTCTGTTTAGGCAGTCACATAAGAAGTTGCATAAGCTGAGTGTGGTAACAGTATTTGTAAATCATACATTTGAAAGGAGCATGAAGGAGCAACTCAAATGATAAAAAAAAGAAGGCAAAATGGAATGTGGTTAGTCCGGCGTTAGATAGAAGGCTAGAAAATCTTCAGCAAACTATTGGATATCAGGACAAATCTCCACTGCAATCTTCTATTCCCCTTGCAACATACTGGGCATTCACAGTGTCATAAAACTGGGATTACATGACAACAGTCAATCTGTGTCCTTTACTCTTCATTTTAGGGGTTTAGAAAAATTGATTTTCTCATAAGATTCTTCAAAGTACACCTTGTTAAAAGAAATGGAAAAAAATCTTCACAAAATACTGTTGTCTTAGTGAATGTTGTCTCATTTAACTGTGGAGAAGAGCTGGGCAAAGTTTTCAGTGCATATGAAACATCTGGTTTTTAATTCTATTAAAATCCAAAACTCAGCCCAAGTTCTTCGAAAGTTTTGCTGAACTTCACAAGCATTTTTGTATTATGAAACACAGTACTGAGGAAAGCTGTCCTGATTTGTGGTTTGAATGGATACCATGCAAAATATCTGGATTTTTCACAAGATTAGGTGAAACTTGGTGATTTTGACAGAAAGTTTTATTTGAATTTTGGGTTTTGACATAAGCAAAGACAGAAAATGCAGTGTTTACATGGACTATATGGATTACAACCCAAATCCATGGTGAGTAGGAAAACAATATTTTGAAACCCAGTAAAAGAGGATGAGCAAAATATTTGTTATTCATAGATTTTATGAGAAAATAACATAATCTAAAGTATATTAACAGTGAAAGCTTTTATATTTGTGTCTGTTTTAGGGTACCACTTATGAAAATTAAATAAAAATATCGAAGTTCATTGTTGTGATATCAGATATATATTTGTGAATGTAAATGTTTATTAACTCTGCCTAAATGAATGATAAGAACTCATTTCAAATTTTCTGATTCTGCCTTTTTCCACAGTTTGTCCTAAGACAAACGCACTGGGAAGAAGGAGAAGAAAAGAAAAAAAAAAAAAAAAAAAAAAAAAAAAACCACCCAGCAGTAAAACATCATTCTCTGGTCAAATAATTATGTCCACACTTGTTTATGTATAAGTTGAATTAAATCATGTATGTGAAATATTGATTTACCTTGAACTTCATGTAGAGTGTCTATTTCTTATTATACAGGAGATGTTTGTGTTTACTTATGTTACTCAACATTCAAATACCAGCCCAGGGAACTGCTTTAAATACAAATACCATAATTTCCCAGAGCCATTTCCAAACTCTAAGGGCAAGGCTGACTACAATAGAACAAGTCACATCGAGACTGCTGTCACCAGAGTGCCACCAGCTGAGATCTTACCTTTGTTTTTGTTTTTCCACAATGCCTGTTTTTAATCAGTGTTTTTGCCTGTAATATTACAGCATCCTTATACTACTTTTGACTGCATTTATACAAGTAAATTTTTAATTTCTTTTATTTTTTCATCTATTCAAGAAAAAGTTTGCCATATTAAATGGAACAAGAATAATGGCATTGTCTTTCAGAATAAGTATTCTGCCAGGAGGAAACAGAACCAAGACTTGTATACCTCTGGATATCAGAAAATGTCTAATGTGAATATTGCTCTCAGATTTTGCACAAATTTATTTTCCCTGTAGTATGATATGCCCTGCTTTTATGTTGCTGAAATATTCTTACTAAAAATAGAAAAAAATGTTTTATCTTGACTTGATCTGCTTTTTGTCAAAAGAGTGGATCTCATGAGTGAAGAGGAGATTGGTGGTTGTTTTGGCCACAGTTACCACAAAGCAAATGAGTTTAAAATCTCTGTTAACAGGAGGAAAAATGCCAGCAAAACCTCAGCTCTGGACATGGAGAGAACAGACTTCAGGTTGCTTAGAGAACTGCTGAGTAAAGTCCCCTTGGAAAATGCTCTTGCAGGTGCTGGGATCCATCAGTGCTGGACACTTTTCAAACATCACCTCCCAAGGGCACAGGAGCAGGCAATTCCCAAATGTCAAAAGTCAAGCAGGTGAGACAGAAGGCCAGCTTGGCTGAGCAGAGATATTCTCTTGGAAATAAGGCAAAAAAGGAAGGTGTATGCCTAGCAGAAGCAAGGTCAGGGTGACATGGGAAGAATTCAGAGATATTGCTTGTTGCTGGGGGGAGAAAATTCATGCAGCCAAAGCTCAACTGGAGTTGAAGCTGGCCAGAAATGTGGGGGGCAATAAAAAGAGTTTTTCCAAATATATTAATGGCAAAAGCTTAGAAATAACATCGGCCCATTACAGGATGAGGATGGTCACTTCACAAACAGGGACAGAGACAAGGCAGAAGTGTTTAACATTTTCTTTGCCTCTGCCTTCAATACAGATGATGGACCAAGGGGGTCTCAGTGCTCTGAACTGGAGGACTATGACTGTGAGACTCCCAGTCAACCCCGATACTGTGCAGGATCTGCTGCTCCAACTGGATCCCTACAAATCCATGGGCCCGATGGGATTCATCCCAGAATCCTAAAAGAGCTA
The DNA here is from genome assembly GCF_003031625.1 of Empidonax traillii. Classification (NCBI taxonomy): domain Eukaryota; kingdom Metazoa; phylum Chordata; class Aves; order Passeriformes; family Tyrannidae; genus Empidonax; species Empidonax traillii. Next base: position 364,563 of record NW_020956226.1, read on the forward strand.
GCTGATGTCATCTCAAAGTCTCCCTCAATGATTTTTAAGAGGTCTTGGGAATCTGGAGAGGTCCCAGCTGACTGGAAGCTGGCAAATGTTGTCGCAGTTTTCAAGAAAGGCAAGAAGGAGGACCCTGGAAACTACAGTCCTGTCAGTCTCATTTCAGTGTCAGGTAAAATCATGGAAAAGATTATACTAGGAGGTAGTGAAAAACACCTGGAGGACAATGCAGTCCTCCAGTTCAGTCACAGCCATCACGGCTCCATGAAAGGAAAGTCCTACTTGTCAGACCTGATTTCCTTCCACAACAGTGTAACCCACCTAGTTGATCAAGGAAAATAGTAAATGCAATTTTTTTTGCATTCAGCAAAGCTTTTTTTACTGTCTCTTACAGTATCCTTCTGGAAAAAATGTTCAGCACACAGCTGGATAATCATGTTATATGATGGGTGAGCAACTGGCTCATAGGTCAGGCACAAAGAGTTATAGCGAATGAAGTAACATCAGGCTGCTGACTGGTCACCAGTAGGGTTTTGGAGGGTTCCATCTTAGGCCCAGTTCTCTTCAACATCTTCATTAACAACCTGGAAGGCCAAAGGAATGTTAAGCAAGTTTGCTGATGACACTAAATTGGGAGTGGCTGAAGAGAGACCTTGACAAATTAGAGGACTGGACAATCACCAAACATACGAAGTTTAACAAGGGCAAGTGCTGAATTCTGCACCTGGGATGAGGCAATCCTGATTATGTGTACAGAGGGGGAATGAGAGGCTGGAGAGCAGCACAGCAGAAAGGGTCCTGGTGGACGGCAAGTTGAATATGAGTCAGTTGTGCCCTGGTAGCCAGGAGGGCCAACCTTGTCCTGAGGGCCATCAGGCAAAGCATCACCAGCTGGTCAAAGGAAGTGATTTTCCAGCTCTGCTCTGCACTGGTGAGGCCTCCTCTTGAATATTGTGTGTACTTTTGGGCACCACAATGTAAAAAAGACATCAGGCTATTAGAGAACATCCAAAGGAGAGCCATGAGGATGGTGAAGGCTCTGGAGGGGAAGCTGTATGAGGAGTGACTGAGGTCATTTGTTCTGTTCAACCTAGAGAAGAGGAGACTGAGGGGAGAGGTCACTGCAATCTACAACTTCTTCACAAAGGGAAGTGGAGGAACCGGAACCTATCTGTACACTCTCATGACCAGTGACAGAACTCGAGTAAACAGCATGAAGTTGAGTCAGGGGAGATTTAGGTTGAATGTCAGGGAAAATCTTTTCACCCAGAGGGTGGTTGAGGCTCCCCAGGGAAGCAGTCACAGCACCAAGCCTGAGTTCAAGCAGTGCTTGAACAATGTTTTCAAGCATGTGGTGTGATTGTTGGGGTGTCCTGCACAGGGCCAGGGGTTGAATTTGATGATTCCTAACCCTAACCCTATCCCTAACCCCTGTCAATTCAGCATATCTAATGATTCCATGATCTACCTCTGTCTTTCCTCTTTCACCTTTTGTTAGCTCAGCAACTGAGCAACAGGTGCACCTTCCTATAAGTGCAGGGGACAGATTACAGAATTCCAAATTGTCAAAAAGGTACTGCAAGAGGTTCCAAACAAATGATGCTGATCATTTTTCTGATCTCCCTGGTGAGAAGCAGTGTTCAGAATGCAGTGTTTGGTCTGAAACTTCAATTAGTAAAAAGGAAAGCCAAGAGAAAAAGCTCAAAATCAAAGAACCAAAGAAAAAAGCAGTGTTATGCAAGAGTCCAACTTTAGAACCAAAGTTAGGGCTTAGACTGAGTGAGCTATTTTGAATATCCTATGCAAAGTCACTCTTTCTGTCAGTGATGGAAGAACCAGTGATGTCTATTTAAATTATCAGACATTACTTTCAAACACAAAGCTGTTTGGTCATATAGAGTCTAGTGAAATTTTGAAAAACATTACTGCAGGATGCTGTGAAGTCTATCAGTGGCTCAGTGGTTTCAGTATCAGAAATCTCAAACTTATGGAAGCTAGACTATTAGACGGAATAGTGATAGGATATCACTAAACCTTTGATAGATCAAGGCTGAAGAGCCACCTTATTTTTGCTATTTTTCCCAATAAAATCCACTAGAGACCACATACAAACTACTTGTCTGATTGTACACATTCGATCTATGTGTCTGTTAGTGATTAAAATTCCACTTACTTCAGGAGTAGTAGTAGACCTAAACCAATTTCATTGCCAAGCATTCTGAAAAACCTGGATGCAAGTGCAATACAAAATGATTCTTGGTAACCCAAGAGCACCTTGGTAGTAGTGACTGCAGATCCTCACTTCCTTACTTAAGTGAGCACTAGGTGTCCATGATGTACATCCTAGACTGAACTCAAGCTGTGGTGGAGCCTGAATTTCATCTTTGATGACACTTATGGTAGAGAGAGTTCTATAACGCTACAACCTGTAGGTTTGCTGATGTGCTTGTTTTGATTATACTGTCATGTTGTTTTCTTTTTCTATTTAATTGTAACAGTAACTTTGACATGTATTAGAACTGTTCAAATATTTTCTTTGATCTTGTATTTCAGTCTTCCCCTTTGGCTAATTGTGACAAAAGTTGCTCTAAGAAATGGCAACTGTTTGTTCAATTCTTATCTCACACTTAGTTTTATGTGTTCTTTGACAACAACAAAACCTTTGTGAGCTTGTTATTTCCTACATTTTTGTCAGGTCTTTTTGAGCCAGAAGGGGGGAAAAAAACCTCACAATAATATGTCAGGTTTATAGGATGATATTGAAGTAGAAAGATAATCAAGTTTGGCTTCTTTGTTTGAGGTTTGTTTAGTTGGGTTTGGTTGTTTAACACAAAGCATCTTCTTTTGCAATGAATTGTGACAGGAGTTTTGAAAATAAAGTAAAAAAAAAATAAACAAACCACCTCAGACTTAGGCATTTTATTCTCTGTCCAAGTCTTTCCATTCAGTACCAGTGACAGTTTTAAAACTGCTGCCTAATTGCTAAACACTTTAGATACCTATATTCCTGTAGATAAGTGCATGCAGGCTACACAGACATTGGGAACAGAAAAGGGGTTTTGAGCTGGTGGGCGCCTGTACTTGGTCCATGTCCCAAGACACTACAAAGCAAAATTACCAGTCTCTGAAAACACTGAAGTTAGTAAACAAGACCCAAAGCTCAGTGTGTGCACCCTACTAATATTGCAGACACAAGTTCAAACCTGTCCTCCACAAATTCCTCACTGTTCATACCATAGGCTGTGTGGTATTCAGTATAATCATCCCTTTCCTTTGGCATTGAATTCCAGGGGAAGGTTCAGAACTCAGGATTCAGACAGAAGATCTGTGTTGGGTCCCTATCCAGCTCCGCTGTGTCACTCCGTGTCAGGTGAGTAAAACTCATATTTTTCTTCTGCGTTTCACCTCAGTGTACCCTAGAAATTTACTGGTTTCTGAGGTTTCTGAGGATCCCTCTGTGAGATAAAATAAAAGGAGAGCTTAATAGCCAACTCCAGCTCTGCATTGCTCAGGCTAGACACCAAAAGCTTGAAGATTTTGCGTGGAGACACCTTTGCTGGACTTTCTCATCTATTATATTTTCTTCCATTTTATAATGCCAGGTAATTTCCACAAACCATTCTTGAGCAGAAGAAAGCAATACAATAACAGGTTATTCTGCCACAAAGTATTGCTGCAGACAATTCTCTTCCCACACAACATAGTTGAGTGAATCAGTTTAGATTCAGAAAAGGTGAATTTTAAATATTCAGTTTATTAGGAAAGTTGCAAAAGTTTAAACAAGTTGCATCTGTAAGATCCATTGAAATTTCTGTCCATTTAGCTTCCACCTAATGAGATAACCTTTGCTTGTATCACTCTCAACTGCATTGCTAAGGTTCAAAGGTGAATCAAGATGATTTAAGGAAAGACTGAAGAGCTTCAAGTATATGTATGTAGAAAATTTAGCGTTAGTTAGCTGTCATCTTATGCAATGAAACTAGTTTAATCAATCACATTGCTATCAAAACCAGCGAGGTTTTGGAAGGATGAACAGCTATACAATTTTGTCATCAATCTACAAATTTTTGAAAATTAAGTTCAAAGCACTTCAGTATTATTGAAAAAATTAGTATTCCAGACCTTCCAGGCTCTGGAAACAGGAAATCTCCTGCAAAAACTTAAATTTACCTTTTTCTTTGTCTCTGATAAAGAAATTTTGTCAGAGATTTCTGTGAAGTCTGTGAATTCTGCCTAAGGAAACAAATCCTTGTATTCAAGTACAGGAACATCTTCAGGTGGTTAGCAAGAACAGTAAGAGCACTGAAACCTGGAAGTTCATCCTGAACATTGAAACTGTTTGGAAATACAAAGAACAGAGAATGAATTAGAAAATTGCATGGCCCTGGCCAGAAAGTCAATGGTACCAGCTGACGGCAGCTGGAAGGGAACCTAGATTAAAAGTGAGAAAATTACAGCAAATCATACACACTTTGATTTTAACACTCATTTTAACATCATTTTTATCTGATAATAAGGTCAATACTGTGATTTTAATGTAATGACCTCTGAGGAGCACTGGCCACTTTGTGTACCCTCTCAGGACAATAAATCAGAAAGGAAACTTCTTGCACTAAGGAATCTGACAAATAGTAAATGGGAAAGTCACAAAATTTACTTGCATGTGATACACTCTTGAGGAGAGGTGAAATGCTGTACTGCCCTGATTTACAGTGATTAAATGGTATCTTCCCAAGTTTACCGTGTAACACTGATGGTTAAGCAAGAGCCTTAGAAAGTGAACTGCATCTAAAAAGTAATGCCCAGTCAAAAAGACTTCTTTGGAGCCAGCACTTCTCAAGTCTAAACAAAAAAGAATCTTATCTTGTAGCAGTATTGTTATTGACTATTAGTAACCATTTTTATTTTTTAAATAGTCACCAAAATTGTTAAATTTTCACCAAGTTTCACCAGCAAAGCAACCTTTAGTTTCAAAAATAATTGCAAGCCTAGATTTAACGACTACATCATCTTCCACTGTTTTTTGGGGCAGTATCCAATCAAAATATTCATGCAGATTTCCTCACAATAATCCAAGATAGTAAGAAACTGATGCCCTCCATGTTTCTTAGAAAAACAAAGACACAAAATTAGCAAGTCCCATCCTTATTATCTGTGCTTGAGAAAATTAACTGTGTCTTTGTTCAAACCAAATATATATTATTATATATAAACATACTTCTTTTTCTCAAAAAGTCTTAGTTCAATGAAAATAATCTGAGTTCTTTTCAAGTTTGAAATGATGGTTTATTCCAAAATGAAAGCTAATTATGATTTAAAGAAAAAAAAAGTTTGAAAGACAAATTAGAAGTAATTTGTAAAGCTAAAATAAACATTCAGTTACCTGGAAACAAAAATTTGCTGGAGAATGAGAAAAGGTCAAACACTTTAGATGATTTCCTGAGCTGAAAAATCACTGTCTTTCTAGATTTATACCTTTAATTTTTAATATAAGTTAACTTGCCTCTGTATTTTTTACATCTTTCCAATATCTGTTTTTGCTATTTTCTTTTACATTTTGCCTGAATATGCCAATTTGCCAATTGTTAGTCTGAAGCAGTGGCTGTGGATGGAACCCAGAAGCTTGAAGAAAATTAACAAGTTAGGGGAGTCCTCTGTGTTGTGACCAAGCATTCAGGACTGATATCCTGGGCATTTGCACAGTCATGTTGTGGCTACATGGGAATGCCATTATTTTTATCTGTAAGTATTTTCTGCTGAGGTGAGATGGGATTTTATCTCAGGTTAGGTCCTTAGGAGCTGTACTAACCTTCTCCCAGCTGGAAATCATTCATTCCAGAGGCCCCTTAAGTTAGGATATCAGAGGGTAAGATTTCCCATTCAGGAACTGATTAATTAATTTTTACATATTATTCACATTCTTTATTTATTTCTAAAAGGATTTAACACACACCTGCTGAAAACTGCCTCGTAATTTAACACTACATGCTAATAAGGCACCACTAGTAATGAACAAGAAAAACTGTGCTAATGGGAAGTAAAAGGGTAAAGATTTCACACACAAAAGACTATAAATTTAAAGAGTTTTCTAATGCCTGTTTTGACTGCTTGATCTTTTTAATATTGTTTTGGGTTTCATGGTATTGACATAATGAGCGGGACTTCTTTGGTCAAATTGACCCACACCCACATCTGAATCACCTGCCTGGCCTTCTTTTTTTCATCAGGGAAGGAGAAAAGGTCTTCCAGGAAGACATAGCAAAGTCATTTAAAGTGGATGAGGGGGATTGTGGCCATGTTTTGCTATTGACTACACAAGGTGCCTGAGGATATCTGATGGCTGTACTTGTCAAAAGCTGTTTTGGATCCCAGGCACCCCAAGAGACCATAGGCCTCCATACTGCAGCAGTGGTTTCTTTGTTTAAGGGCCTTCTGATTAGTGGGATGAATCCAGGCTGTTATCTTACAGCATTTTGGAATCTGCAACAGACATGTGGCTGTCATGTGAGGTCTTGATTTCACTTGACAGTATCCATCCAGCTGGACTGCTCTTACATAGGAAGGTTTTCAGTGTAGTAATATTTGTGTTAAGGGCTTCTAAAACCTAATTTTAAGAAAAGTTTCTCTTAGTAAAGATTTTTCTCCTTTAAAAACATAACTGCCAAGTGATTAATTTCTTCAACTGCTTAACTGAGAAAAAATATGGCAGTAGCTTAATTTTTCCCAGTATTAGAGAAGTGTTTTAGATATCACTTCATTATCACTACGTGACTTTCCAGTTAACCCTTTGCATATTATCTAGTAATGTGTATTCTTAAGATCAGCTCAGTTGATTGTGATCTCTTTTGTCCTCAGCTATTTTTGATATAATTTCTTCTTCACTCTCTTTGGCACTGTATAATTTTTTTGTGCTTTCGAGTAGGTCATTTTGATTCTGAGTGCTTTTCTTAATCCTTCCGAAGTATTTCAATAACAGCCAGATGGAACAGCTCTGTTTCATTCTGATCATGGGATGAAACAACTGACACTTTAAACTTTTAAAGGTAGTTCTGATAATTAAAAGTCTTCTAAGAAACTGTAAAATACAGCATCAAATCCTGACCATGGCTATACAGTAAGCATGGGGCATCTGTATTTCCTATAACTCCAGACCCACAACTCTGAACATCTGTGACAGTTTGGACTTGGCTCCCTGCCAAATGCCCAAAAGTTACGACAGCAGCCCCCTTTCCCCCTCCTTTCTTCCCTTAAGTTAAAGGAAAAAGAAACTATAAAAAAATTAAAGAACCCAAAGTCAAGCTGCTTATATAAAAATATATCTATATTTACGTAAATTTCAATTATGTACAGTTAAGATGCTATATACACAGTAAAAGGGGATCTACCCCCCGAAGGGATAGGGAAAGGGGAAAAAAGGGGACGAAAGGGAACAAAAGGGACACCGAACAGGTATACTAGATCAAACTCAAGAACTATACTGATAACTAACAAAACAGATCTCACCACGTCCCTTAGAACAGCAGGATCGGCAGTCACAGCCAGCACTCTCCAAACCTCCACGTGGTAGGACGGTGGACTCTGCAGGCCTCAGCCTTAGATAAGCGAGACCAACGCAGGGACCCACTGTTCCCAAACCTCGCCGGAAGAGAAGAGAGAGAGGTCTCTAATCTCCGACCTATTTATACTCTGGTTTACTTAAAAATTGTATGGAATACTGGGTACTTGGCTACTTCCTTGGTTACAAACTGGTCACCAGGAAGGCCTAGACTAAAACCATCACAACATCTGAGGCACATGGTCTTCCCATGGACCTCCTTATCTCCAGAACCAGTTAGGTTAGCAGCAGACTAGTTCACTTGGTTGCTTCATGTAGTCTTTTATGCTTCCAGCCATCATATTTACATCAATGGGAACACCTGCAGAGAACAGAACAAATTAAGGAATTGTTTAATTTAGATTTTAGTGTAGAGCCCTACTGTGCAATCCCAAGTATCTAGTATTTATTTTTCACTTCCTATTCGCATACATTATTGCTCATGCAAGTAGCTCTAAGAGACTGATAAATGAAAAAGTACAAATAGATCCTTCTTCCATCTTGACCTCTAAAACAGTTGTTCTATTTAGCAGAAATTTTACAAACAGAATTCTCATATAACCAACAGTTTTATCTTACATTATCATCTGCTGGAATGAGACAAATATAGACAAAACAATGTACTTCAGCAAGAAGGTGCAACATAAGCAGATTAATGAACAGTCAGTTATATAACCTTTTAAGTTTTGAGATATGCAAAAAGGCATGGTACTTTCTGTGGCTGAGAAATAATTAAATAGTAAATACCGAAAAAATACCATTAACTCACTTTTTTATTTTGTAATATTTTTAAAAATACTTACTTAAAACATGGAAACTAGTTTGGATTTTTAGCACTTGCCTTTAATGGTTTGAATTTCAATGAGCTTAAGTTGCAGTATCTAGATACCCTGCTAGTCAATACAATAATATCAGTGTGAGCTTCAGTCATACAAGTTATCTAATTCCAATTTTAATAAAAGGGTTAGGTTTCAAATGTAAGCATAAATAATACTCCACATGGGATTAAAGAGTCATGTGTTATGCTCCTAAATACCTGGAATAACAGCCCCTAATAGCAGTCACATCAAGATCTTTCCTTTCTCTGTGCTCAAATGTTCACTGAAAAAAATCACATCCTGCTGCAATAACAGCAAACTCTTTCTATATTTTATTGTGGTTATATTGTTACAGATTTTAAAGCTCACTTATTGCATTTGTCAGTGGGAAAGAAATGCAAAGTAAGTGCACTTTAACTACCCCACCTTTTTAGCAAAGCTTTGAAAAATTACTTGAATGTCATGGTCCCATAGAAGCGCCCATAGCTCCAGTCCGGAGTCCCCACGTGCCCCTTACTCGCTGAAATCAACCTGTAAAGAGGGAGGCTCTACCTGGTCCAGTGTGGTAGCTCAGCACAGGCCACACACACAGACTTAGGGACCCAGAAGGTGGGGAGTTGCTGAGGAGTGATTCTGACTCCAGACGTTACTCAAACCTTCCTCTGAAGAGGGAGTAAGGAGCTTAGAACTCACAAGTTCTGCTTTTGTTAGCACCTTCCTATGATGTTCGTGAAATTCCACAGATCACCTTTGGAGGAAATTATATCTCCCACTGACTATATAAGAAAAGTGGGCAAATGGTATGATTTGTTTCACTTTATGCAGAGCCAGAAAATTTTATGTTCTGCAAAACCTTAATTGGAGGTGGCTTTCAGGATCTCACAGTAAGTCCCTGAAACTCGTTTAGGTTGATAAACAGTTAATATTGTTATAAGGAAGCTATGGGTTAGGTTGTAAAATATCCAATTCTTGAGAATATACAAAATCCTTTACACTTATCTGTAGGAATTACTATGTAAATAAATGTGGTGGTTCACCTTTTTTCTTTTTTTTTTTTTTTTTTTTTTTTTTGTAAAAAGAAGTTCAAAGAAGCTCAAAGTAAACCTTAGGAGACATGCAACAGGCCAAAGACTGATCTTCATTTTCCCCAGCAGACCTGGCATTCTTATCCTGCCATTCCAGACTGATTTAGGAAAGATCACTCCAACTTTGAAACAGAAGCTCTTGCTAAAGGAATGTTCTTGAATAAATTTTTCAGTGTTGACTGTACTTTCTGTGCTTCCTATGCTAAAATGAATGTCCTCATACATATTCCAGTGAGGTTTTTTTATTGAGTTAGCAGGTCTCTATGAAAATTTCTTTTTATATATGATTAATGCACTTCTTAACATATGTCTGAGTTTTCTGACATAATATAATCCTTGTAAACTCAAAATCCAGAGAGGCTGGCATAGGAAATTGTATCTGTAGGAGCATATTTCTCTTATTTTTACCAGCCAAAGTCAAAGATACATTGATAGTTGCTCAAGTTAAAAAAAAAAAAAAAAAAAAAAAAAAAAAAAAAAAAAAAAAAAAAAAAAAAAAAAAAAAAAAAAAAAAAAAAAAAAAAAAAAAAAAAAAAAAAAAAAAAAAAAAAAAAAAAAAAAAAAAAAAAAAAAAAAAAAAAAAAAAAAAAAAAAAAAAAAAAAAAAAGAAACCACCTTGAATTCCAAGTATCTCCTAAACTCTTTCCTTTACAAAAGAAAATCCTTGCAGCATTTCCATTTTATTACAGTATAGGAGAGTTATAGAAAATTACAATGGGAAAGAAAAGGTTGGAAAGGCAAGATGTTTCTCTGACAGAAGCAGGATCCATTGGTTGATGGTTGTCTCCTTCTTTAAGAGTGTGATGTGGCTAACTCTTGTTCAGCTTGTCATCTTCTATAAGTACTTCTATAAGTACTATTCTCTCTTTCACAGGTCTTCTGTAACTTTCTACATTTTTTCCTCCAAACTTGCTTTCATCCTTGTAGTATTTAATCCTTAATATTTTTCAGATTAGCTCTTCAACTGGTGAAAATCACTATAAATTCTCTGTCCTGCATCAGTCTTGCAGTTTCTTCCAACTTCACTTCATCATTAGGTCATATTACTTGTAAACATAATGAATATCTTCTTCAGCCAAGGATATCCTGGGCTGCATTAGAAAGAACATTACTATGTGGTTTTATCCTTCCTCTCTACTAAGCCCTATTAAGAATCACCTGTGGAGTGCTGGATCCAGTTCTGTGAGCCCCAGTACAAGAAAAATATGGACTTACTGGAGTAAGTCCAGCACAGGGCCAAAAAAATTATGACTAAAGCATCTTTGATATGAGAAGGGGCTAATAGCTGGGACTGTTCAGCCTGGAGAAGAAAAGGCTCCCTCGCTGAGGTCACTTTGTCCAGAATGCCTTCATGGCATCACTGCCAACCCTGGGCATCAATCTATTTGCTTTCCCAGACCATGACATCTGATCCTGCTGTGCTGCCAAAAGTACCCATTGATGCTGCTCTGCCTTGAGGGGTACCACAGGCAGATGGGATTGGTTTTCCCTGGGTTGTGGGGCCAGACTGTTGATGTCTTGTTTCTCATCACAGACTCAAATGTGCAGTCAGAGCTGACAAGCTCCATCATGACAGACAGGTCAACTTATCCTGCAGCTTCCTGGCTCCTGAGAGAAGTAGCTGAGCACAGAGAGACTGACCGTATGCTTGTTGTAAGCTGCTCATGGTCCCACATCCCTGTGAATTCTATCCACTCCAAAAAAGTTAGAGCTGATTCAGTGGCCTTGCGAAGTGGTGGAACCCAAACTTGCCTTTTATTTTTATTTAACTCCCTCATATTTACATTTAATTATTGATTTCATTAGCTCTAATTAAAGAATGCCTGGTACGTTATATGCTGATACATTTGTGTATATATTTATTTCAGTTCTCTTTTTTTTTTATCTTTATGTTTGGATATATACTAATATATACATAAATATAAAGTGCATAAATAAATAAAATGTATTTATGCATGTTTGTACACTTATTTATAAATAGAGGAAAAATATGTATAAAGGTATATGTTTTTATGTAACAGCACTTCCATGCCCAAAGGAAACAAGCAGCTTTGTGATCATGTGGCTATGACAGGTTCAAAAAATGGTAAACCTGCCATATGAAAAAATTTGAGGTTATGACCATTTTAACGATGGTGACTTTGGTGTATCTGGTAGGTAGGGGCTTTTTGTTCTCCTGTATTTCAAGGTAAACTGGAAGGGGCCTCTGGTCCTGCCAACCAGACAAAGGGCTGCTTGCCAACACATGGAAAAGCCATTTTACCACAGGTGACAGAAGGAGGTGAAGTAAAGAGACTTTGCTACCAGAGGAGGGGAGGGACTTCCAGGGCAAGTAGGACATGCTACATCCAGGAGGGGTGGGACTTCCCCGAAAGGCAGGGGACACCCAGCACTCCTAATATTGCATCAAAGATGTCCTTACCCTCCTTCCCAGGAGGGCAGAAGAGGATTTTCAAAGGGGAACAGCAACCACTCTGCTGTCTGAACAAGGAGGACAATGAAAAATGCAGCTGCTGTCTGAGGGGGCAGTAGAACATGACTGCACTCGCTATATCAGATCCACAGAGATTCACTACATGCACACTGGGGAGGGAACTGTTGTAGAAAAAAAAGCAAGTCGCAGCAGCTCAAATCTGGAGAAGAAAAAGAAATTAAAACCATTAAAATGAGACCAGTAGATTAAAGAGTAAAATGTGTGGGTTTTACTTTACTAATTGGTTCATCAATAAAATTTATATATTTAGTAGTATCTTTAAAACAAGACATTTTATAACTTTCCATTCCATAGCGAAGCTGATATGACACTAAAAAATTATAAAGGCTGAGTTTAGAATGTCTGCATTATATTCTCTAAATATCTTATTAATTGTGATGTGTATGCTGCATCCTGATGACTACTGACTGTTGAAATAAATCAATCCCAAATAAAAGAAGCAAAGTTTGTAATAGATAAAATTGGTACCCAGCAAGAACTCTGCACATTTCATGCCTAGATTTATTTATTAGAGAGTTTCTAAGTTCTCTAAATCTTTTTCTATAGGAACATGTATAAATTAACAAATTCTGTGTTTGTGTTCATATTTGCATTTTATCTCACTTTGGTTTATCATAGGATCATTTTCAGGTCTCCTTTTGGGGATGTCCCAAAAGGTTATTAACCCTAGGGCTGAGTACTTTAGATAGCATAGGTAATCAACATACAAGTACTAAAACCACCTACCTTCAGGCATTAAACTGCTAATGAACAAATTCCAGTTAATCAATTGGGTTTAATATCACCACATCATCTATAAATAAAAGTACCAACAAGATACTTTAATCTAGGGTTTTTTGATAGCATTTTTAAACATATTCTTGCCATTACATCAAATTAGGAACTTGGTAAAACTTTGTTGGATGTACAATGAAAAAAAGGATTTTAACTTATATGGAACAAGTCAATTGGAATTGATACACAGAGCTATAAAGTACCATGTAAAATAGATATAATAAAGCTAAAGAAATGTCAGGGCTTCATAATGAGACTACTCCATAAACAGATAGATCTAAAATGAATTTTTTATTGACAACTAATTGTTGACAATCAGTTGATATCAAAACCAAGGTTCACCTGAATTAGGTACTAAGAGTATAAATCATCAGTGATTATTCCAAAACTTCTTTGGCTGCTATATTCTTTCAAGACAAGAAAATTCAATACAGCCAGATACATAACAGTGCATGACAGGGCATCTTTCTTTATGTCTGTATAGTTTTACTGTCCTTTTCTTTCCAGAAAACCTTATCAACAGGAGCAGCTAAACTTGCAAGCCTCCTTTAGAAGAGAGAAAGGACTAAACATTTCTTCCTCTGCAGCATCTTGTCCGTATCAAGACTGATCTGTTTGTTGATCTTTTTTACTCACTGACTGTGATTAGTTTGTCCTGTAGGTTTTAACTAGTAGTTTTATGGAGTGCTTTCATACCATAGGTGTCTCATATGCTTCTCTCTCTTACTTCTCTTTTCAAATCACCATGATGAAAATTGACCAATCTAGAATTAAAAGGAAACCATTTATACTAATTTTCCTGCAGCTTCACACATAGTTTCTGATATTTTTTTTGTCTGATATGAAAGCTTTTTATTAATCTTTTCTGAGAGAGATTTTCTAAATAGTTTGTTGCATTTAATCAGCATTTTATTTTTCATTTGACTGTTAAACATGATCAGTTCCCAGTAGAACTAATTTGAGGTTATAATTTTAATGCTATTATTGTTTTTGCAACTGTGCAATGGTTTTGCTGAGAAAAACTATGTGGGGAAAAAATTGCTCATCCGAACTTGAGGCAAAGGCTAATTAGTTTTGGAATATTTTAATTGTACTTCCTAAGAGCTAAGAAGAAATCATCAGGACTATGTGCAGCAAAACCAAAACAAACCCTCTCTCTGCCTCATCAGACAAAGAAATATAATTATTGTATTTTTCCCAATACCTATAATGGTGGAGGAGAGAAGGTAGTTTGGATATGAATTTTTTAATATCCATTCTCTTATTGATTATCTTGCCTTACTGCTTAACAAGCTTAAGGCTGACAGAATTTGCAGGCGAATATGCAATATGAATTCTCTTTTCCCTTATTTTCTTCCCCTCATTTTCTTTCGGTCCAGATTTGGATGATGAGGATGATGTTTGTTGATTTTCAGATGTTGAATGCAGAACGTATTTCCTGCACCCCTTACTGAAAGTTTTCACATTCCAAATATATAGTTGTTTCTGCATAGAGGTACCAGGTGATGTCTTGGGGACTTATAAAATTGAGACATATAATATATTCAAATGAGATTTACTTTATAAACCAGTTAAGCCAGATAAACCAATTAAACCAAATAAAGCTCTATCAGCATTTGAATACAGATTCGTGATGTCACAGGGAATTGGTACTACATGAGTGACTTAAGAATTCTTAAGGTTTCAGAAGGATAACCCATAATGTGCAATCATACACCCAATCAGGCGAGAGCTCTCAGCCTCGTGGAATTACACTGGGCAGCAGTCTGACCCAAGGGGAGAGGCCCCAGCTGCAGGCTCACGGCAGACTCACTGCTCCAAGGAGGACCAGCTCAACTGACTCGCTCTGGTGAGGCTCCATTTATACCCGAGATGAGTCTTGTCTGTGGTTAAATATGGTCATTCAGCCTTCATTGGCTGAAGAGTCTTACCTTCCACCCCACAACAGCCACCATGCAGCTGTGATGGGGGTCAGCCCGCACAGGGGCCAATCAGTGCTACATGGCTGCAGCCAGACATTACACGTTTGAGGTCAGACACAGGTCACCGGCTGGAGGACCTCGATCCCTGCTGCAGTAGGTGCACCTGCCATGGGTGAAAAGGTTCAGTCAGGACACATTAGATTAGGTAATATTGACCTGTGAATCAGGAAAGAAAGGGTTCTCAGAATCAGATGTCACTTAGTTTTTACAGCTGTTCATATTCCTATCTAATCAAGTAAGTGCCACCAAGATAGTCTTACCTAATAGAAAGGATAAGGTCAAAATGATAAAGACTATTTGTTGAAGATAAGTGCCTCTTTGAAATTCCTATCATTTGCAAGAATTTATTTTCTACTTCCTATGTTCCGAATACAAAGGCCTCAACCCCTACAGAGACCTAGTTTTCACCACATTTCTTCCTTCTCTTTGTTTTCTGCAGTGCTATCAGACCAGGTCCTTTTATGTTACCAACTCTAATCTTGCCTTTATGTTTTCTGCCAGTCCACTTGCTAGTAAGTCCTTGAAATAATGTCTGCTTCATGCCACATCTCAGTTTGGCAATCTCCTCCCATATTCCTATCTAGCTTCCACTCAGCCTCAGTAACCTTGACAACCATTCACATTCAGTGTGATGCCAGGTCTTGCTTTGCCCATTTCCCGACAGCAAGTAATTCCCAGAATGAGGACCCTGACTCTTCCCATCAATCCCAAGCAATGGATCTGCAGAGTATATCAGGTTCCTGTGTCAGAGAGCGCATTTGAACGCACATCAAATGTATGTGCCACCTTTGCATTCTTGGACAACTGCTTAATCACTTCCAAAGCTTCTGTCGTCCAGGGCTGAATAAAGCATGACTGGTTGTGCTAGACAACACAGCCCTGTGTGATGCCTTTTTTTCCCATAGAAGAATACATTTCTTTGTATGAGAAATATAACTTCAATATTCTCACTCTATAAAAGCACTATTACCGTCAGTGATAACCTTTCCTTAGCTATTACAGTTATTAATATTCCAGTCCTTAAAAGTAAATGTCATAAATCTTCCCCAATGAATTTTTAATGTGGCAGGATTTTGTTATCAGTTCTTAAGCTCTGTCACTAGAACAATCAGTCTAACTTTCCTTTTTTTCCCTTTTTCCTTTTTTTTGACTTGTATTATTTTGTTTTACAAGTTTTATCCACAGATGAATGGATATGTAGGTAGGTATCAGTGTGCCATCACATACATAGAAATACATTTACATACACATGTTCAAACACATGCATTAAATAAGACACAAAACATCTTCTAATCCCAGCACTGTTGTGATACAACCACTATTGTAGCAGTAGTGTCACTCTCACACCTTTGTCTACAACATTAATTCAAAAACACTCAGTCACATTTTAAAGGTGTCCACAGCCAAAATCTCACAGCCAAAGTCATTGCATGACTGTACCAGCAATAGCAGTCCTTTGTCCTTGAAGGATTTCCTCTGTACTTACTACCCTAATAGCTTGTCTTCTAAATATAATTTTGGCAGCATAAGCATTTTAAACTTTGAACCAAAACAGAGGAGCAGCACTCTTACAAACTTATTCAGTCTCGTATAGACTCTGCTGTTTTACCACTCTTTGGATCAAATATCACTCCCTGATTTTTTAGTTTCTAACTAGGCTGATAAGTTCACAGCATATCAGAGAGGTAATAAGTCTTTGAATTCTTACCTTGAACCTAAACAGCGTGAAACATGGAAGATACTGTAAAATTGTAGAGAGTTTGAGAATTTACTCTAATCACAGTTCATGATGTCATCTCTGTGTGACATGCATAAATGTGGTTTGATACTTTCAGTGAATAGCACGCTCTCCTAAAAAAACCCACACTGCACAAAACCCCACAAAACTAAAGTGAAGGACTGGGATTTCAAGTAGTTCTAATAAATAGAATTTTATCCAGAAGCAAATGGAAAGTTAGAGAAATACAGAATCAGTTAGGTTGGAAAAAACCTCTGAGATCATCCAGTCCAACCCTTGACCAAACACCACCATGCCAACTAGACCATGGCACTGAGTGCCACCTCCAGTAGTTTCTTGAACACCTCCAGGGATGGTGATTCCACCACTTCCCTGGGCAGCCCATTCCAATGTTTAACCGCTCTTTTTGTTAAGGAATTCCCCCTGATGTCCAACCTGAACCTCCCTTGGCACAGCTTGAGGCTGCGTCCTCTCTTCCTGTGGCTAGTGTCCTGGAAGAAGAGACCAATCCCCACCTTGCTGAAAACTCCTTTCAGGTAGTCGTGGAGAGTGATAAGGTCTCTCATGAGCCTCCTCTTCTCAAAGTTAAACACTTGGAGCTCCCTCAGTCACTCCTCACAGGACTTACCCTCTATACCCTTCATTAACATCTTTGCCCTCCTCTGGACACACTCCAGCACCTCAATGTCCTTCTTGAAGTGAAGGGCCCAGAACTGGACATGGTACTTGAGATGCGGCCTCACTAATGCTGAGTACAAGGACACAACCACTGCCCTAGTTCTTCTTGCCACCCAACTCTTGATACAAGCCTGCTGGCTCTTGTTCAGCCACTGTACATTATCACCCCTGGGTTCTTTTCTGCTGGGCTTCTTTCCAAGCACTCTGTGCCCAGCCTGTAGCACTGCAGATGGTTGTTGTGGCTGAAGTGCAGGACCCGGCACTTGGCCACTTTGAACCTCATACAACTGGTCTCGGCTCATCTCTCTAGGCTGAGCAGATCCCTCTGCAGAGCCTTCCTTCCCTCCAGCAAATTGACACTCTCATGCAACTTGGTGCCTTCCACAAATTTACTAAGGGCACACTCAATCTTCTCATCCAGCATAAGAATAGTAAATAAAAATAAATAAAGATAATTCAGACCCACTTTTGTTGGTTAAAAAACAATATGCCAACATGTTGACAAAGCTGGAGTTTGTGAGTGACAGATATTCAAGTGGTTATATAACATGCTAACTTTTAGATGATCCAATACTGCAATCTTTTCCATAAGACATATGTTCCTTGTCACTGATGGCAAAATGGTGGAAAGTATTTCCTCCTGCTCCTGTCCAGTTATCAAGTAGAACTGAAACTTAGTTCTTATAACTTCCCAATATTTTGACAGAGCCAAGAACACAAAATATTTTTTCTTTTAACAACTTAGAGCAATACAGAAGGAATTTCTAGAATGACTTTCACAGCGACTGTGGTGTTTCAACTCTGTTTCTCTGTGTTCCCGCTAGCATTCACGTACTTTATGGTGTGAGAGTGTAAGAGCAGTTAAAAGGCAAACATTTTTCTTAAATGAGAAACAATTTCCAACTTCCAGTGAAGTCACTGGATGAATGACTTTGAACAAGCATCTCTGTCTGTCTCTTGGCTCACATCCCTGACTTTATAACACTCACTGCAGACCATCTTATTCATTTCTGAGAGCAAGCAGCATACAGTTCATCAAGGATAGAAAAGAACAAAGGAGGATAAAATGTATTTCCAAGAGGGAGTTACTTTCCAGGAGAGATTATAGTGTTCCAGAGCTTTTGGCAAGGCATTTGGGGGATGTCAAGACAAAAAAAAAAAAAAAACAATGTTGAAAGGTTAGATTTAATTCTTGGATAGGTTTTGATGAGCTACTGGAATGAGCGTATAATTTAACAACTCTTAGTCTAAATCCATCTATTCCCTGTATTGTTGAAGGATAGAATAACTTTTATAAGCAGAAATGCAAAGAGGGTGATCTAGATCAGATTTAAGATTCTTGATCCTGATATGGCTGTTCAAAAACACCACTTGAATGAAAACTTTATATGAAAACCTGATTGAAATGTTTGGTTTCAGGAAAATATGTTATTAATTTTACATTTGCTTATTTATAAATTAGTTTGATGAAATGTGGTTCAAAATAAGCAGGATTCATCAGACGTTAAACAAAAATACCTATTAACAGTCATAATTATTGACAGTGCTTTTAGAATCCCATTCAAAGATGAATTTTCAAGAATTTCTTTCCAGGAAATTCTACCTAGAGAAATTTGAAAAAATATGTTTGAAAAGACTGGTAAGTGCTGTCACCTTTTCCTCATATTTTGTTTCTTCAGTATTTAAATACTGTGATTTGCTCTTTTAGGGAATGAATTTTTACTTTTTCATGTAAGATTCATTCATGCTTAATCCTTTGAATTAAGCAACAGCACAACTGGATAGCCCTTTTTACAACCCTGATGTAGCCTTCCATTTTCCATAAATCCTGCTTGTCTTCAAATGGGTCAAGGATAGAAGTTACATATCTCAGACAATGATAGGGACAGGGCAAATTTCTTCTTTGCAGGATCCAGCTGAATTGAAACGTGGTGAAATTAGGTGATTGAAACACTGACTTTCTGTCTCTGAAAAGTATTAGGTCCTGATGGGCCCATGTTCCATATGTTTTTACACCTTTGATAAATTAAATTAAGTTATGAGGATGCAGCATACGTCTTCAAACTTATTTGGAAAGAAGTGTTCTAAATTATTTCAGTGGAAAAGAAAGAAAAAAGGTTTGTCTCTCTTATGATTTGTTTGTTACTCATATTAGGGCAAAGCTAGTTGTGCTTTGATATTTACAACGTATCAAGTTCACACTCCATTACATTAATCGTACACATTATAATCCAATCAACTTTGCTGGAATTGCACAGCTTTCACTGGAGTACAATAAAGCCAAGTATGGGTACTGTGCTTAAATGGGTACTATGGTACTGTGTGGGTACTGTGCTTAAATGTATATACAAAAAGTATGGGAATTAAAGGTTAATTTAGTGAGTAAGAGTATCTCCAAGTATAATACTGGCCCTGCTTTCCAAGTAAACAGAGTCAATTGCTGTTTAAAATTAAAACTACAAGTTCTGAATCAGGCAACCTAATGATATTAAAGTAAAAATAACTGTAATTTCAAAATTATTCAAAATTCAGAATCCTTAAATAAGAATCATTGCACACATTTTATTCTGAGTTAATGTTGCTCATGAGAGCTGAAGAATGAATCATCACACAAAGAAGCTTAGGTGTCAGTCCCCAGTATGTACAGACAGTGCTGTCATGCCATGGAAACTGTGTTTTTATATATAGAAACGGTGCATCTGTGTGACTTACTTTAAAGTAGAGCTGTGTTTTCAGACAGTGGTATCTGCCAGGTTGTGGGTGATGCTAGATCGTGGCAATATGGTTAAGGTTGTGAGTTTGTGTATAATTACTTTACAGAGGAAAAGAATGTGTTTTTGCTGCCAGAAAAGAATGAAAGAGTGCCAGAGAGAATGAAAGAGTCAAAAGAGCTACTCAGTGAAGAGAAATTCTGCAACACAAAACTAGAACTGCTTCCATATGCAGAATCTGGATGGTGAGAAGTAGTGAGGTCAGTGAATATCGTAGCTTTTCACCTGAACTTCATTCTTCTTTTTTTTTTTTTTTTTGATTGAACCAGTCATCTTAAAATTTGCACATCTCTTAGTTTACCACAGGAAGGTCTTTAAGCCTTGTTATTGTCAGGCCAAATATTAAATTTCAACATCACAAGTTTTCAATGTGTGTAAATTCTCCTATGTTGGAACTAGTGATCTTTGACATAGATCATATAGATATTATCAGTTTATAGTGTTGTTTCATTGCAAAGAGGGAACTTAAAATTTAACATAAAAGGAAAAGTTTGTAGTTTATTCTCTCTTTTTTTCCTAGGTAAGTTTTTCCTGCATGGTTCCTTTTCCCGTTCCATTTTCCCTCATCCTTCCTACATTCTCTCAGTAATCCATACACTCCAGTTCTCTTCACACAAGGAAGCATGAGCCCTCCTTACAATATTGAATACTTCATAAAAAGTTTCTGCTTTGAAAAAATGCTGGTTAGTGTACTGCACAGGGCAACCTCCCTCATGATACTATTCCTTACATGGCTGCAGGAGGTTTCTTTCAGAAGCAAAGAAGACTTTTCTCTTTCTCTGCAAAAATGGGGGCCAAAAAAATCTCTCTAATTCTGTAAAATGATGTGGATAGAGAAAAGCTCTGATGCCAGTCATAGTACCCAGGACTTGCCTGACAGCAGCAGAAACAAAACAGCTATTTCCTTGCCCTGTGTTGGCTCCCACTACAGAAATACTACCAAGTTTTGGTAAGTTTGTATAATTTTCCAGACACAGACATCATAGGGGGTATGATTGTTTAATCCTGGTTAAAGGTCCCTGTGAAGCTTAAGTTTCATGTAACTTCACTAATTTTAATGTTTTTAATTTGCAGTATTTGCGTGAGACATTTCTCACTGAGGGACTGAAAATAGTACTGGTTACTTTAGCTCTCTGACTCATCCACCAGTGATGAGGAGGAGAATGTATCCTTCTAACTCATTCACTTTCTGTGGTCTAGTGTTTAGCCACGACATCTTGGCTTGTGCCTACTTTATCTGGGACTTCCAGATGGTCTCTTATCCAAGTACAGGACAAGCCCAGGAATGCTTAGCCTCCAAGATCATTTGCATGAGATGCGATGAAATTGGAATTGCCTTTACTCTAGCTCCATCTTCAGTGGAGTTCAGACCATCTGAGTGTGTCCACTCCCTGATGTACAATGAGTTAAGTTGAAATACCAGAATAGTTTGCAAATTGTGCATTGCACTTACTGGAGAAGACTGGAGCAGGTAAAACAAATTCTATGCTTTGAAAGAATACTTAGAAACAAGCTGAAAATTTTTCATAGATTTTCTGAGAAAATCTTGTGCTTTTTCTCTCTCTTTCAAGAGAGGCTTGATGTTGCTCTTCAACACCAAAAAGCTCCTAGCTTAATTCATCAAAAAGTACTCCAGTTATGTAGGTGATGAGAGGTGATTCCTCATTTAGAAGCACATCAGACATTGCATCAACCTCCCACACAGATTTAAAAATACTAAAACTGGAAGTATAAAGTCAGAAAAAGAAAGCAATATAATGGCTCACAAATCCTACATCTGGTTGCAGCATAGTTAGGGCAAAGTCACAGACTTCATTATGTCCAGAAATGTGAAAATAAAATTTCCTAACAACAAAACTCAAGAATTAATCAAACCAGATGTATTCAAGTATATTTCTTCCCGATCTTGTTCTTAGTCTCACAACATAGTATCACAGCATCACGGAAAGAACATGACAGAGAAAAAAAAGCTCGCATACTCCAGCACAACAAAAACTCTTTACCACAGGCAACATTCACTCCTGCCTAGAAAAAGGTAATACCGTTGACCCCATTAATAAATGTTACAGTCTGTCCAGTGCTAAGCCTGGACTGCAGTATGTTAAAGAAAGCATCAGTTGTCCACATATAAGAAGTGGTGGGATAAGAAACACTGGGTTTATTAGTTCTGAGAAAAGGCAAAAGCAAAATAAAGTCAACATCTATTATTCCTTTTCCTCTGCCTTCCTCTACTCTTATCAGCAGGAAAGTTGAGAAAAGGTTGTAACAAAAGGGTGCAAAATAAGTTACTGGGTGGTCTGGGACTAGCAAGAGACTGAAGAAAGGCAGAAAATGGATCATGCAGGTTAAAAGGGATCAATTGCTGAATGCTTTAGGCTGTCGGCAGCAGGAGAGTATAGGAATGGGTTTGTTTAGTCCTGTCATTTGGCTATACCCACTGATACTCATTAGGAAACAATATCATTGATAATCATTTTCCATTTGTTGAAACAAATAGAAAATTTACCATGAAAATCCCCCAGAATATATTTCTTATTTAAAAGTAAAAAAAAAAAAAAGAAAAAGTTACAGTCTCAAAAGTGAGCACTTGTGTGTCAACAGATCCTGTCAACAAGAAAAAATAAATTTGCCCCAAAATAATAATTAGGTGTTTCTGAAGGATGAGGAAACCAGACTTGTGTAGAGAGGAAGAGAAGTGCAATATGTAAATACAAGGTAGCCATTACAGATTCAAAACTATATATAACATCACATGTAGTGTATATAATTTCTGAGAGATATCAGAAGGATTTTATATATAAAGAACAATATAGTTTTTGTATAAAAGCAAAATATAATTTGTTTTCATATTAAGTGGAAAAATAGTTTACTAGAATGAATAGCCCTAAACCCTGGAAAAACTTAATGTGCCCGTGTGGTCAGAAGAAGTATGTGCTCTAGATGGGAAAAGAGGATATTTTTAAATTATTCCCTTATACTGGTTTTAGTTACACTAAAAACTTTACATTCTCACTGATGAAAACAGATTCTGACCAAGTCTTGTGTTTGATCCCCCAAGCTTAGAAAATGCAGCTTAGAATAGCCAGGCTTGTTCTACTGAATACCTGTAAATTAAAAGATGATTCAGATCTTACTTATGGAACCGCAGATTAAATCTCTCCATTGGTTGTAACAACACAGCTTAGAAGATCACAGAATCACAGCAAATGCTGAATTGGAAGGCACACACAAGGATCATCAAGTCCAACCCTTAGACCTACACAGAACCATCCCCAAGAGTCACACCATATGACTGAGAGTATCATGCTTCTTGAACTCTGGTAAACTTGGTGCTCTGACCACTCCCCAGGGAAGCGGTCACAGTACCAAGCTCACCAGCCAAAAACATCTATGCCAGAAGCTGTGGTACTGCACAGTGATTCTGACACCACACAGATGAATATTGCCACTGTGAGATTGGTCACAAGCAGCATGTCTCAGGAGTCAATACTGTTTAATATTTTCATTAATAACCTACATGATGATGAAGCCAAATGCTCCCCCTGTCACAGAATCCAGATAGATTTTGCCTCTTTATAGTCTGATGACACTCTGCACTGGTGTTTAATAGAGCCTATGGGTCTAAGTGCCAGGCCAATTGGATCCACATAGTCCAGTGTAAAGTATGTTGTCCCCTTCATCCACCTGTCTGAAGGTAGGTCCCCTCTAGTCTGGGACACAATATTTGTTACTCCCTTCTTGTCAAAACAAATCAGAAGTATCTTTATTAAGTTCAGAACTACAATCAGCCTTTCTACCCTTTTCAGAACTGCTGACTGGAAACTGAAGAAATTTTCCTGGAAATTTTGCACAAAGGGGATTTTCCATTTGTGACTGTTTTTCCTTGAAATTCAGATACCCATACCTCTAAGGCTGAGGTAGATTTTCCATCCCATTTCCTAGTGTCCTCCCTGTGGAACTGCAGGTGAATTGTAGTTACCCTGGAGAGTGTATCCACTAGGTCCTCCATCTTGAACAGAGGACTTACAATACTTGAGGTACTCATTTGTACAGGTGAGGAGTAGGACATATCCTCTTTGAATTGCTGGAAATCTCAGGACAATTTTTGCTGAAATTTAACCTTAAGCAAGACAGGTAACACATTCAGGAGACATAGTAGTAGGAACATGCTGGTCAAACATCTCAGTGATATTCAGCATTCTCAAGAGCTGCTGTAACTAGCCTGGAGGCTCCTTCTCAAAGGAGAAATGGTAAAAGATGTAATTATTAATAGTTTCTGATAGATTGTTCTTGAAGTATAGAGATGACAGCGATACTAAGTACAAATATCAGTTTAGTTTCACAACTAGTCATTTTATCCTATCATAAACCAGTATTACACATAATGTACAGCAAAATTATAACTTTAATCCAACCCCTGAGATGATAAACAGCACAACAGGAAAGGTGTTGCATAACACAACCCTGCGAACAACTGCACCAACTCTGAGAGCAAATAAATCAACATCGTAACCAATGACTATGAATTTAATACAATGAATATTTATGACAAATTTGTTTTAACAAATTGTTCTGTAACCAGAACAAATGTGTTTATCAGATCTGTCATTATCTCAACCCTTCAAATCCCACACTGGGCCCCAAAAAGGATTGTT
>NW_020956226.1:389452-396690 GCF_003031625.1 Empidonax traillii
AGGTGTTGCATAACACAACCCTGCGAACAACTGCACCAACTCTGAGAGCAAATAAATCAACATCGTAACCAATGACTATGAATTTAATACAATGAATATTTATGACAAATTTGTTTTAACAAATTGTTCTGTAACCAGAACAAATGTGTTTATCAGATCTGTCATTATCTCAACCCTTCAAATCCCACACTGGGCCCCAAAAAGGATTGTTGGGATTTAACCTGGCAGGCAGCTAAACATCTCACAGCTCTCCAGCGGGATGGGAGAGAGAACTGGAAAACAGGTAAAACTCATGGGTTGAGATAAAGACAGTTTAATAGGACAGAAAAGGAAGGTAAAATATTAACAATGATAAAAGAATTTATAGAACAAGTGGTGCACAATGCAGTTACTCACCAGCCACTGACCCCCTGTCAGTCACTAAGAAACAGGCCATCACCTTCTAGAACCTTGTCATGGATTTGCTGGTTCTTAGATACTAAGCAGGAATTTTTCCCTTCCCCCTGCCCACTTCGTGGAGGGGATGTTAAAATGGGCAGTTAAGTAACACAAAAGAAGTTGCCACATTCCTAGTTAATGGCTCTCAGAATCTTGGTTTTGGGGAAGGGTGAGGAGTTCCTTTTTACTTTTTTTTTCCTCTTGTCTCCTGGGAAACGGAGGTGGGGGGTGGGGGAGGAGTTCAGGTGGCTGCTAAAGCTGGAAGAAGGTTGGAGTAGGAGCTCGCAGTGGGTTTTGTTCTCAGTCTGGCTGTCAGCTGTGGATTCTACTTGGATTTTCAGCGGAGAGAAACTGCTTCAGGAGGTTTTCCCCTTCCCCATTCCCATTTGTTTCTTTCTTGGCATTGTTTCTTGTGCACAGCAAAGGGAGAGGGAAAAACTATACCACAATTCAGCCATCAGGACAGAGTGAGTTCCAGTTGGGAAAGAATTTTTTTTTTGTTTCTCTCCCTACTCTCTCTCCCCTTTCCCAATTTGGCTGTGGGGAAGGAAACTCATTTTCAGTTTCTCCAATACACCCAGGACAGCGTCTCCCCATGTGGCAACAATCAGTAATCCAACAGCGCCCCCTGCCAACCGGCACAGAACACTGCAGGCTCTGCATTTCCAGTGATCCAACAGCGCCTCCGGTTGACTGTGGTTAGAATTGCACCAAAGGGCATCAACTGAACTGTTTACCTTTTTCTTTGTTTGTTTATTGGTTTGTTTTGAAGGGGATTATTTGTGGATATAGGAGTATTGTTTAGTTATTGGTTTATTTGGTTATTTGGTTATTGTTTTCTTTCGTTGTTTCTGCCAATATGCATACATCTTTTAATAAAGGGTTGTTATTTTTTGTTTTTCCACACTTTTTTTTTTCCCTCAATCAGAGCCTCTTAATTTCAGATTTACAATTGCATAGAGGGAGGAGTTTGAATCTTCCTCATAACTCATCCTCAGCAAAACACCTGTGTCTCATTTAAACTGAGACAAACCTTCATCATCCTCATGGCTCCTTTGGACGGTCTCTAATAGCTTAATGTCTTTTTTACGCTGTGTTGCCCAAAAGTGCACACAATATTTAAGGTGAGGCAGAGTGCACAGTGCAATCAGTGCAGAGTAAACCGGGAAAATCACCTCCCTCAATTAGCTGGTGATATTTTGCCTGATGCCCCCCAGGACACAGTTGACCCTCCTGGCTGCCAGGGCACTGCTGACTCATATTCAACTTGCCATCAACCAAGATTCCCAGGTCCCTTTCTGCAGCTCTGCACCCCAGCCTCTTATTCTCCAATCTATACACACAACCAGTGTTGCCCTGTTCCGTATGCAGAATCCAGCACTTGCCATTGTTAAACTTCTTGTAGTTGGTCATATCATTGAGGTTGAAAAAGACCTCCAAGATCATCAAGTCGAACCTTTGACTGAACACCCCCATGTCAACTAATCTGTAGCATTGAATGCCATGTCCAGTCATTTCCTGAACACCTCAGGATGGTGACTCCACCATTTCCCTGGGCAGACTATTCCAATGCTTAGCCAAATTCTTCCTGATGTCCAGTCTGAACCTCCTCCAGCACAGATTGAGGCCATTTCCTCTTGCCCTGTCACTTGTTGTGTGGGAGAAGAGGTCAAGCTCTACATCCCTTCCTGTAGTTGTAGGGATTAATAAGGTCTTCCCTGAGCCTCCTCTTCTCCAGGCTAAAAAACCCCAACTCCCTCAGCTCATAGGACTTACTCTCTAGACCATCCACCAGAATCTCAATGTCTTTCTTGAAGTGAGGGGCCAGTCTTATGACCACCAAGCAATTCTTGAAACAGGAATTTTGGCCAGACCACACAGAAAAAAAATGTGTTTCACTCAAATCTAGAGGAATCATGAATATTTTAAAGGATAAATTCTGAAGCAAAGGTCAGAGTGAGTACAAAGCCCTCTGTATTTGTGGTAAATAGCAAACCAGCTTTGAAAATCCAACAGACTGTACTGAGTAGGGCAAACAATATAGCCTTTTATTTGAGCACATGCACTCAACCAGCAAATTTATAACACTCACCCATAAAAAACCAGCTTTTTGTACTTTAGGTAAATAGATAAAGCTCTCTCAGTATTCCTTTGTTTCCTCTGTGGTGTATATGGTGCAAATATTGGGCTAGTGGGCTGGGATACACCTGTTGGAAATGGGAACCATTCCATTTACGTCAAAGGCACTAACCTCCAGCAGCATTGAGTGAGAAACTGGCCTAGAGCGTGTTTTGACATTTGCTAAATGTTAACTTTTTAAGCTTCTCTTCCTATTTTCAAGCAAAAGTCTGTCTGTCCCAGTTGCTGTTCAGCTCATATACAACTGTGAAATAGTCTGAAATCCAGAGCTGTACTGGAAAAAAAATGAAAAGAAAAATGAAAAAGAAATAGTCTCTTTTCCCACCAGCTTTGAAGAAGGACCAAATAATAAACAGGGAAAAAAAAGTAAATCTTTCACTTAACCTTTTCCTGACTTTAATTAACTTGTTCTCTTTAATTTTACACTCTTTATAATTAACATTCTACCTGTTGTTCACACTCTGGCTGACAAAAGCAATTGTTCAATGATTTATTATATACTATTTAAAAGACTTCTCAGATTAAAAAAGCTTCTCGGAAAGAAAAAAGCACTGAGATAACAAGAATCTAATTCCTCTTTTGCAGTGCCTTTTTCAAGGCTAGGACTTGGACCCTAATTTTCCAAGGTACCCAAAACTCAAAACTTCTGATGAAACAGAAGTTGGCTTTGTGGGACTTAGTGCACGTGCACCCTGTATGGATCTGTCCCACTGGGAAGGGACTCTGCACTGCCTTGGCATCAAGACTAAAGTAAATGTTGTGCAGTGTAAATGTTGCACACATGTAGGCCATAGGCTTGCCCAGCTGGTGTTGAAGAGGGCTTTGAATTGAACTTGCTAGGGCAGGGGAACCTCAATCCATCCCACTCCTACCAGTTTGATGTTAGCATCAGTAACAGATGCCCAGAGTCTGGAGAGGTCAGCAAGAGAGCATCTGAAGAGCAACACAAAGGAATTCCAGCCACTCCAGCCAGTAATTTAGGGCCCAACCTCATTTGGGGCCCAACTTAAATGCCTTTATGCAAATAGAGGATGGGAAATAAGCAAGGAAAGCCAAAGACATGCACTATGATCTTATTGGCATCACAGAGACATAGTGGGGTGGCACCTATGACTGGAGTGTTGGGATAGAAGGACACCAGTTCTTTAGGAAGGACAGGCAGGGGAAACGAGGAGAGGGTGTCACTCTCTGTGGTAATGACCAGCAGAAGTGCATGGAGTTTCACTTAGGGATGGATGAGTGCGGAAGCACAGAAAAGAAATGATTTCTACCTCTGGAAAGAAGCCTGCAAAAAATATTAAAAGGACTCTATTTATTACCAGGGACATGGACGTTATTCATCCGAGTATTTATGGACAGTTTTAATGGTTTTTAATGTATTTAATATTTATTATACGAGTTATATTCATATTTATATTTTAAGATTTTATTCCCCTCAGGGAATACAAGTTTCTGATTGGTCAAGAAATGGTTAGCTACGATTGGACAGCTAGTGCCGCAGTATAGGCGGGCACAGCTGAGGCGACTCGTTATGTTATTGGTTATTGTTATAGCGCGCTGCGGTTGTACGGTTTTAATTGGTTGTTTCCCCCCGTCACTTATGTAACTCCTCCCCTTTTTCTAGTCCCTTCTCCCCAAAGCCTATATAAACCCTTGTTATCCCCTCGGGCGGTAGTGACATTTTGTTCCCAGAGGGTGCTGCACGTCCGGGGAGCCCCCATCTTTTTCCCCTGGGATTAATAAATCATCAATAATTCATCGAACCCTTGTGTCGCTCATATCCTTCGCCGCCCCCGGGCTGCGGCAGATGAGGAGATGACTGACAGCTTATGGGTGAGGATTAAAGGGAGGGCAGGGAATGGTGACATTATAGTAGGGGTCTGATAAAGGCCACCTGACCAAGAAGACCAAGAAGATGAGGGTATAAGCAATCCGGGAAGTTCCTGGAATGCATTGATGATAACTTCTTCTCCAAGTGGTAGGGGAGCCAATGAGCAGAGGTGCTATGCCGGACCTTATTCTTGCCAGCAAGGGGAGGATGGTGGAAAATACGAGGCTTAAGGGCAGCCTTGGCTGTAGAAATCGAGAAATGTTTTGGGCACTGAGTAGGACACACATCAAACCCTGGACTTCAGGAGAGTAGACTTTGGCCTCTTCAAGAACTTGCTTGGTTGAGTACCATGGGAAAATGCCCTGGATGGAAGAGGGGCCCAAGAAAGCTGGTTAATATTCAAGGATCACCTACTCCGAGACGTTCAACTCTCTACTCTCACTCTACTCCAGGCACTCCAATATGTTGTCTCAGACACAGATATTGACCTGTCATTAGACATCTGCAGGATGCAAGAGTTCATGATAGAGCTCTTTCTGTAGACCCCCTTTACAATCAAGGGAGAGAAACAGGCATTCTTTGTCTGATGTGTCTTCTTGGGACATTTACCTTTGAAAAGGATCATCTTAAATACATATATTTTTATACAATAATCTGTGTGTCTGGAGTAACTATTTCAGACAAGATGTTAACATTAAGGACACGCAAACTGAGATATACAAAAATAAAATCAATTAAAATATGAATAATAGTAAAAACAATACTGAAAGAAGCTACTTTGGAGCTATACTATCACAAATACATGAGGATGACTCTGCCAGCCTAGAGGACCATGTGGCAAGAAGCAGTGCTATGATAACCAGCACTAAGAGAGACCAGGAAGTCTGATGTGCAGAGGGGAATCTGTTCCCTGACATCTTCCTTATGCCCTCTCTCTGTCCCCATCCTTGGACGCTCCATAGAATAGGACCTTTCTCAGGCAGATGTTGACCAAGAAGTCACATCAATCACCAACATTTTCTCAGCTTCCTTTTTTTTACTGCACTTATATGTTTTTGTCCTCCACCACAATATTTAACCTACAAACTCTGACTTCTACAAACTCACCATGTGTTTCATTCTTTGAAAGCTCAAGGGTTTGTTCTTCTTGTCAGTAAGTTAGAATTCTTGGGACACTAAAAGTTGAAGTTCTTTGGAAGTGTGTATCTGTTGTAACAATTGGACTTCAACTCACTTCCTCAGTGCCTCAAGAGACACATGTGCCCCCTTCAGTTACATTTAATCCACACAAACATGCACAGGGTTGAGGACTGTTTCAGCTCAAAGAAATTATTAGGGTAGTGATTTAAAATTTAGGAATGAGCTTATCTGCTGCCGTAAATCAATATTGCTCTATTTACGTTAGGGAAGAATTGATATACACATTTATACATTTTTGTTATCACGGATTTTTTTCAAAGTGTTCTTCTATTTTGGTTTACTTTATTTTGAAGACATTCTGAACATTTTTTTTCCTTGCACATGTTTAGGACAACAAGTGCCTTTTTAGAGTGTTTGGGGAGATTCGTTTGGTAGTTATAATGATATAAGATAAATACCTTCATGTATTGGATATAAAAATTCAGCCTTTCTTGAAGGCACACGGATTAAGTGCCTATGGTGGAGGCTGTAGGGCACTGCACTGTGGAGCAGAACCACTACATTGCGGGTGACTTGAAGGCAAGAGTATTATCAAATTTCCACACATGAGCCACTGTGATATGATTTCACCTTTAGCTGTCTGAGCTCAGACGCATGCTGGCATTGTGACAAAGAGCCTTTTGTCTCTAAGGCTCCATTTTGAATGCAACATAAATTGGCAGCAAATAAAGTAGGTACCTAGTTGCTGTCTCTCAGTGGTTTGTATAAAATTAATTGCATGCTGTCACATATTTTTAATAATGTGGTGTGGAAAAAAAGCTTCATGCTACCTGATCCTATTCTGTCAGCACTTGTGCCTGGTTGACCATGAAACCATTTTGAAATACTTTTTAATGGAGTTTAATGCCTGAAGAGACCAACAGAAGACCTACACTGACCTCCTCTGTGTCATGGGTGATTGCATTGCTGTTAGCTATCCTTGTATTGAGTTCAGTGATGTTGGCCAGGAGAGGTCAGATCTGCCCAATACCGGATATGACCCATTCCAGTCAGCTCCAGCATATCCACTGCAGGGAACAGCTTATCCCAGCAACCAAGATGGTGGTGCCTTGGAGACAGTGTACTTAGGAAAGGGCAAAATGCTGATTGGCAGAGAAGGATAAGGAAAAATGTGAGAGAAACAGCCCTGAAGAAACAAGGTCAATGGAATAGGAGGGGGAGGAGGTGCTCCAGGTCTTGAATCACGAGGACTCTCCAACATTTGGAGAAGACCACAGTGATCCAGATTGTTCCTCTGAATCCATGGAAGTCTACAGTGGAGCAGACATCCAATGGTTCCCATGTGGGAGCGGGTTGTTTCACCCATGAAGGAAGTTGCAGCATGTGGAGAGCCCATGGAATTGTGGGTTGTGCAGAGAAGCCCAGGTAGGAGCAGGTTTTCTGATAGGAATGGTGAGGTCATGAGAGACCCGCACCGGAGCAAGGAAAAAATGTGAAGAGGAAGGAGCAGCAGAGGGAAGCTGAGTTATGGACTGACAACAACTCTCATTTCCCATCCCTCTGCACCACTCAGGGAAGAGGGATTACAGGAATCAGGATGGTGAGCAAAAGCTGAGCCTGGAAAAGGAAAGCAAAAATGGCTACAAATTGTACCCCCCCCAAAAAAAAAAAAAAAAAAAAAAAAAAAAAA
>NW_020956227.1:0-88585 GCF_003031625.1 Empidonax traillii
AACTGAGCGAGCCAAACAGCACATTTACATATAATAGCATGAGAGGAAATACTGTGCTTGTATTTCAGAACTGTTGTTATTTATAAAGATATTCTGAATGAGTCCTTAAGTGACTAAAAGGAGCTTAAAATACCATTAAACAGAACATATCACTAATATTCCAGGATTTTCTTTTCCTTTCCTTTCATTTGGGTCTGCAATAGAAAGAAGCCTTTCATTCTAATTCTTTCAGTTGTTGAATTAATCCCCTTGTTTATAAAGCATTACCAGCAGATTAATCCTAAGTGCCTTTCCAGGGCCAAAGGAACAGTGTTGAAGGAAAAGGGAGCAAATTCCCACTGGAGCACAGTCACAGCAATCACTCCTCAGGTTTTAATGCTGGACAAAGACCTTTTCTCCAGTGTTTTGATGATTTTCTGCTGTGTCTGAATCCCACCTCTACACTTACAGCTCCGTGGCCTGTGGTCAAAGCTTTAAATTAAGAGTGTCTCCTGCACTGAAGAAAACAAGAAGTAATATTTCTTATTTCCTCACTAAGGATCTTCTGCTCTATTTCCTAAGCATCCTGTCCAAAACCTGTGCCAGCTTGGTGTAATTCATGATCTAATCAGAGAAGCAACACGACACAAGAGCCTGTTTCCTCTGTGACATGTATAAATCAAGATTTTTGTGAAGTATAAGCACACTGGTTTACCAAAACATAAGGGACACTGTGGATTAAAGATTTACTCTTGATGCAAAAATGCCCTCACCCCTGGCTGGGAAAGCAAAGCCATCTCATGAGAAGTTACCAGAAGACATTTAACCTGAAAATTATATCTTTTAAAACATACCCCCCAGGGAAGGGAACAAGCTACCCAGGGAAGGGGTCACAACCCAAAGGCTGCCAGAGTTCCAGAAGAGTTTGGACACTCTCAAGGAACATAGTGGGGTACTTGGGGTGTCTGTGCTGGGCCAGGAGCTGGACTGGATGATCCTTGAGGATATCCTATGATTCTATTCAAACAGTGGATAGATAAACCCCTTGAAAAGCATGGGGGGGGTTAACAGGGCAGAAAACTTCCTGCCACTCCCCATCAGAAAGAGGCAGCTGCTGCCTCATTAAAAAAAAAAGTCTGGACTTCTGCTTTCCAGGGTGGGAGGAGGGAAAAATCACTGGGCAACCGCCTTCTCAGTTCAGCTCTCTCCAGCCCTGAAAAAATGCCATAATTTGTCAGCATATTCATTGATTGGCACTTCAAAAGTTGCAGCAAACCCTGTCGTGCTCACTATCTTCATTACTGTAGCTGCCTAATTAGAG
The DNA here is from genome assembly GCF_003031625.1 of Empidonax traillii. NCBI lineage: Eukaryota > Metazoa > Chordata > Aves > Passeriformes > Tyrannidae > Empidonax > Empidonax traillii. The sequence continues at coordinate 1,301 of NW_020956227.1, forward strand.
GCCAAACAGCAGAAGGCAGCTGAGAGCACACAGGGTTGTGCTGGTTACACAGAGACAAAGGGGAGGAGGGCCCATTGATTTTCACTCTGAGAAGAAATTAAAAAAAAAAAATTAAAAAAAAAGAGGAAAAAAATCAGGACATGATAATCTTGAAATTATCTATTTGTCAGGAATTATGCCCAGACTTCCCATTGAGGTATTTCATTCAAAAGAATCGTAAAATCAGAGAATAATCTGGGTTGAAAGGGACCTTAAAGATCATTTAGTTCCAGTTCCATGGACAGGAACACGTTTCACTATCCCAGGCTGCTCCAAACCCCGTCCAGCCTGGCCTTGGACACTTCCAGGGATGGGGCAGCCACAGCTTCTCTGGGCCTCATACTAAGAATCACTTTTTATCCACTGCAGCAGAAAAACTAGAAGAGGAAAAGGCACAACTGTTTTTAAAGCTTAGAGACATGAGACACTGGAGGACTAAGCCCTATTCTGGATACCTTTTTCCTATTTTTAACTGGATTTCACCAGGCTTGGGAAAACATCAACATCATCCATGGAACCAAAACCACAAAGCACCCAGGACCAAACTAGTTCCCAAAGCTTAAAAACAGCAACAAAAAAATCAATACCAGGCAAACAAATCCTCTCCTTAAAACAACTCTGCAATGCCCTTAAAAGACCATTAGAGTGGAGAAGAGTCCCAGTGCACAAAGTGAAGGTGCTGGGGAGACTCAGGCAGGGCAAACAGGGCTTGGCTGTTGGATGGTGATGTTCCAGAGGACTGGGATGTCTGTCAGCTGGAAGGAGGAACAGGATGGGGATGCTGTTGCACAGCTCTGGTTCAGCCTGGCACTGTTTAACATCTTTGTCAAGGGATGATGTGACATCATGGCAAGGGCATGGAGTGGGCAGGACAGGGGGGAATGGCTTCAAATTGAGAGAAGGTGGGTTTAGATTGGATAATGGGAGGAAATATTTCACTGTGAGGGTGGGCAGGCCCTGGCACAGGTTGCCCAGAGAAGCTGTGGCTGCCCCATCCCTGGGAGTGTCCAAGGCCAGGCTGGAACAACCTGGGCTAGTGGAAGGTGTCCCTGCCCATGGCAGGGGGTGGAACAAGCTGATCTTTTAAGGTCCCTCCCAACCCAGCCCCCTCTGTGATGCCCTGATGTTGGCTCAGGAGACTCTGTCTCTCTCTGACCTGCAGCAAGAAGCCAGAGCATTATTCCAATCAGTGTTTCCTGTCACTGGTCTCTCAAGCAAAATCACAGCCTCAGTTTGTTCTTCCTGAGCTGACAAACACTCTCAATTCCACAACTGGTGGTGGAAAAAACCCACTTTACTCATTAGTGCTTTTTGTTTAAAGTGACTAATCCCATTCATCTCTGCCATCTGTTGGAGGACTGCTCTGAACACAGAAGAATGAACACATCTCACTGGCTCATCAGGCTGAGGTTTGTTCCACTGCAGGGCTGTGCCCACCACAGGGTGATGGTGACAGCTGAGCCCAGGCAGTGGCATTAATGATAACAGCAGGTTTGACTAACCCCCAGAAAGTATCCAACTTGTCAGCCTCACAGGCAGCAAGCAGTTTGTGGAATTCAGCTATAAAGCAAGAACAGGCCTCCCAAAATACAGCTGCAAGTTCCACCAGGAAAATAAATCATATCCACAGGGTACCACTCCCTGTACAAACTGACCACTCAGTCAAAAATCTTTTTAAAGACAAATCAATTTGCCATTTTAAACCCCCCATTTCTCTCAAAATACCCAGAACAATGCCATCCTTGCAAGACCTCTTCAATTTTACCACTTCCGAAGAAAATAATTCTTCAATACTTATCTGCTCCCACAACCATAAACCCAACTATTCTTTGCATTTCTGCACATGTTTATGTCCTCAAACAGCCTCATGATTACCTACATAAACCACCCAGAGCTCAGTTTATAACTCTTTCTGAGTCAATGGCCACTCTTACACAAATGCTAATGGCTTGTTCCACGGATATTTCCTTGTAATATCACAGCAGCTGCATGGAATTAAAAAAAAAAAAAAAAACACACCAGAAAATTACTCCTAGTGGGGATGATATAACCATTCAGATAAAGAAAAACTGCTGAGCTGGCTTTTTTTTTTGTTTGTTTGCTGCAAATGGTTTTTACAGGAAGAGAGGAGGTTTCTTGAGGTCACTGCATCCCAACTGCCATTTCCAGTGGCAAAATACCTCCATCCCTAGAGTTTGTCTGGATCTCACCTGGGACCTGGAGCTTGAGAGAAGCATTTTTTTTTTTTTTTATGAATTAAATGTATTTCACTGTGATACTTCTGAGTTAAAAATAGCTTCAGTGCTCCACTGCAGCACACACAGCTAAAAGCTCTGCGTGGAGCCGCTTTTCCTTCTGCTCCTGCACCACCCACCCTCTTCCTCCCTGCTGCTCTTCCCAACTGCTGCTTCATCAGGGGGCAGGACGAGGGGGAGGACAAAGCAAATGCCACGTCAGAACTCCACTCCCTGCCTCAGCATCTTCTTTCTTTTCGATCCAAGGAAAAAGTCTCGAAAATAAAACAGGAAGTATCTACCCCAACCGTTTCCTGATGAAATGCAAAGTTCCTCCAGTAACCAGTGGGGTACTAAAACACTGCTCAAAAAGCATGTGGATGTGGTACTTGGGGACAAGGTTTAGTGGTGATCACGGTGGCTGGACTTGATCTTAAAAGTCTTTTCCAACTGTAAGAATTCTATGATTCAATGATTCCCTGCTATCTAAGGCTTTGTCTCCTCCCTCCTGTTGCAGAAGTTGCATTTCTGGAGTTCTGAGTTTGTTGGGTTTTGTTTGTTTGTTTTTTTGGTTTTTTTTCCTCTGACTGCAGGATTTGCTAAGCCAGAGTGGATTTACCAGCTCCACTTACACCACTCTTAAAATCAGGGATGTGTCTCCATGGGTTCTGTAGTTCCATTCCCCGGGAGGGTGGGGAGGCCCTGGCACAGGTTGCCCAGAGAAGCTGTGGCTGCCCCAGCCCTGGAAGTGTCCAAGGCCAGGTTGGAGCAACCTGGGATAGTGGAAGGTGTCCCTGCCCATGGCAGGGGGTGGAATGAGATGATTTTTAAGCTCCTTTCCAACTCAAAACCATTCCAGGATTCTCTGAGACCCTTTCAGGTCCTATGGTTGTGTCCCCATCGCTGCCAAACTTCTCCTGAAGTGCTACAGCAAGGACAATTCTCTCCCTCTTAATAAATTTTTATTGTTAAATTTGCATTAGGCCTATTCAATTACACTAAATTAAAATACAGACCCAAGCACTGTATCAACCAGAGACCCCCTAAAATATACAGCTGAGCAGGCAAAGGCACATATTTGCAGCTTGCTGGAACTCAGATAGAAAAGATCTAAACTGAATAACCAATAAAAGGGTTTTGGTTTATTTAACTCCCAGGATGAGGCTGTTAATGCCAGACCACTGCACAATTTATTCTGTGCTCATGACATCAGCTTTGGAAATAGGGGCTGAGGTCAAAAACCAAGACACATCATCCTGGATGATATTCAAAACATGGCTTGGTAATGACTGAAGTGCATTATACACCGAGAAAAACAAGAAAAGAAATGCATATTAATATGTTTCCTCTCAGATGGTCATCTGGACTGTTTCTTCTACAGGCTCAAAATTGACCATCCTGTGGTTTTCTCTGCAATATGAAGCAACTGGTACAAGAATCTGGATTATAATTAAAATATTTACTAATCTAATCTGCTTTGCACTTAATAATCTGCACAGCAAAACTGAAGGGCATAACCCCTGCTGGTTGTTAACACTGAGATCACTGTATATATCCTAATTTAGAGTATCCTGGTGCTTTCCAGGTTGCATATTTGCTCTTCTCTCAGTGAGGGGAACAGAAAAAGGGATACAGATGCTGATTCCTCCCCAAATCCTGTGTTTGATTCGGGAGAAATTAAAGAAAAACTTGATTTAATGCTTCCAGTCAAGCTCAACACTCGCACTTGAAAACCAGTTTTGCTCCATTTGCGTAAAAAAGTGTAAAAATGAGGAACAGCACATTTCCACACTGACTTTCCCAAGGAGTTTGTAAATGCCGTTCATGGGCATAACTACCAAGCACAGCAGAAATGAAGGATCAGGAATAAACCACCCCTCTTTAAAGCTGAATATTTCAGCAATTAAAACAAGACCCCCCACCCCCTCCCCTAAGGAGAAGCGACAGCTCACTGAAAAAAATCAAGAAATTTTGCTCTGGCTTTGTTTTCTTACTGACAGAAGTCACTGCCTCACCAAGGGTTGTCAGTGCCACGAGTCACAATTACTGCAACAAAAGAACCATCACAAGCTTGCCTTGTTTTTGTCACCGGGGTGACAAAGTTGGAGGCAGGAGGAGACACTGACGGACAAATGATGTGCTTTGAACTCTCAAAAAAACACCTCAGCTCCCTTCTGGTAATTTATGATTTTTCTACTTTACACTGTCACAATACCTTGGAGGAGCGTCTATTATGCTCCACCTGTACAAAGTCATGGTGCTGCTGCACTAAATTCTTTGTCAAAAAGAATGTGCAATCAGGCCTTTCAAATGCTCATGACTTTCAACAGCCAGAATCATCTTTTAGAGGATCAAGACCAAACCACGGAATCACACCAAACAATTCCTACGAGTTGCAATGAGCCTGGAAAAGCAAAGAAAAAACTATTTAGACTATTTAGAAACTAAATGAGAAGGTTTGGAATCCTTCATCCATAATGATGTGGAATAATCCAATGAAGGTCAAGGGAAGTTCTTCAGGAGTGACCCAGCCCGTGCTTCACACAGTTATTTGCATGAGAATGAGAGTAAAAAAAAATCTATCATAGTAATGGTATTTTTGTCTTACACAGTATTTTAAGCTTGTCCTTGTTGGTGGTCAAGGCTTGCTCTGTTGGTTGCTTTGTGCATTTCAAGTGCATGGACATCACCAACCCACTGAGGTCAATTTTGGTAAGTCATTGCAACGATTAAAATCGTGCCTAAAAGTCCTTTATGAAAGCTGATATTAAAACAAGCAAATAAACAAAGCTGGGACATTCCTAACTTGGTTATAAATGCAAAAATTTTGCAATTCTATCTCAGAACTTATGAAAATATTTACATTATTAATGGCCACACTTAGAGCAGATGTGGCACTTGGGGACACGGTCTAGTGGCAGACTTGGCAGTGTCAGCTTTAGGGTTGGACTCGATCTTGAGGGTCTTTTCCAACCTAAATGAATCTCTGAATCTCTAATAATTATGTTAATGCATCTTGGCAATCAAAAATGCAGAGAAAACACATCTTAAGTACCTCAAACTGGGATAATTTGACTCCTCTGGAATCAAATACTCCTCTTGCTCTTCCCAAAACATTTCATAATGTGGTCAGATCCCAAAGATTTGGTTTCAACATGAAGATAAACAACCTTCCAGTTCAATACATTTTGTTTGCACTTTCAGAGAATGAAAAGCAACACATATATAGGATATTTTCCTCCTTGAGTATAATTAGCGTTATGTTTTCAGTAGAAATAGATACAAATTTCTGCATCATTTTACCAAGAAGATGAAGGGAAAATATCAACACCCACTTGAGGGATCTTTTTCCTGGGCTTAAAAGTTAAGCAGAAGTTAAAAGCAAAGCAGGTGCTGAAGGCAGGAGGGAGGATTTCCTCTTCTGCTGCTCTCAATTCATTTCTTCATCACGACAGAAAACTTCAAAACTTTCAGCAACAGGGCATGGAGGGGGGGAAGGAAGTTTTGCAAATAGCCAATTGTCACCATGACATTGACTTTTAAATCAATCCCTACATCCAATTAATTTGCTATCTTAGATCTTGCAAATGAAACTTGGAAAAAAAAAAAAAAGTGCAAATGGAAGGAGAATGATTCAGGGTTTTGTTGTTACAAACATCCAAATAGCCAAGAGTCCCTCATAAAGTCAGGGAGTTCCACTGCAGGAACTTTAAAGGAGAGTAAATCCCCATACACAGAGATTACAACAGCTTTGATGTTCCTCAAATAATCTGTATTTCTTCTCACAAGTTTAAAAGAATGTGCTTTGGAGAATAAGGCATCCTTTGACAAACAGCAATCTTCAAAAATTTGGGTTGTATATGCCTCTGTTATGGAAATTATGCTCATAATTTAATGGCTAAAACATTATTATTATTATTATTGCCAGGGCCAGATAAGTGAAAATAATATTCATAATAGAAACTCACACAGAGATAGAACTTATAAATATCCCAGTTAATTGGCCCAAGTCATCTTTTGTGACCGTTAACCTCCGATTTTCCAATTAGTTCCAGATGGGCACAGCCTGACAATTATGGGGAGAAAACGCTCATGGAAACGTCCAAATATAAAGCAGAGATTTCCAAATGTGCTAAAGCAGGGCCTTGCATGATTTACTGACATCTTCCACCCATCTGTCATTTGCAGTGTTTTCCTTCTCAGGGAGGGAAAACCCGTGGAAACGAAACATCTCCACCTGCCTGCTTTGATGTGTCGTGCTCATCCATCATGTCAGGGGCTGCTGGGAACTTTCAGAAGCACATTAAGGACACCAAGGTGCTACCAGGCCCCTCGGATTCAACCACAGGGGACTTGGCATTAAAATATTGTCTTTCCTCCCCCCCCCCCCCTTTCTTTTTTTCAGGTCAGTGCTCCCAAGAACTGTCACACGAAACAGGGCTAAATATACCCCCTGGAGACCATTCTGAAGGGAAAAGCAGGTTGTGCTGGCCCCTGGATGAGGCACCAGAAGCCTCCACTGGTTCGTTGTGAGAATTAAATCACATTTCCCATGACAAAGTTCCCTCCCTGCGAGTTACAACCAGCACAGACCATTAGACTGTTAAACTGGAGAGAGAGCAAGGCCAGGTGTGTCCCTCAGAAATTAAAAGGAAGCTTGAAAATACAGAAACAGCAGCTGACTGCTGCATCACAGCAAACAAATACTAGGAAAATACTCATAGCAGGCACATTAAAACATTACAATGTGAGGGGGAGGAGGAAGTGACAAGATTAATACTTTTTTTTTTTTTTCCAAGTTGCTTTAAGGCAGAGCTCTTAATCTATTTTTTATGACATAGAGTCAAACTTGATAGCTGCATTTTAAACAAATGAATTTCCTCCACGGCGTCACTAATAAAGCATTAGTGTAACAAAACGTGATCCAACTGGGGGTTTCTTTTCTCCCTCTCGATTTTTATCTTGTGTGTCTATCACAAGCTTGAATAACGAGTCCAATCATCCCAAATATCCTGTGCTAGGCAGTGAAATTCCATGGATTTTCTGTAAAAGGCAACTGCTGTGGTGGGTGGAGCCCCATTTGAGTAGAGAAGACAATCAAACCTGAGGAGTGATGCAGGTACAGCCAAATCCCACCACAGAAAAGCAGCAGGAACCCAGCTGAGCACTCCAGTTAGATCTCAAAATAATTTAAAACATCTTTATTTCCAAAGTGCTGTGGATATCTTCTACTATTAATCTAAGGTCTGGAATACCTGCACTCAGTTCCTCCCCTGGAGGGTCTCACATCTACGTCATTTTTTCCTCATTGAGACAAAATTGCCATAATTTTCCATCCAGGGATGAACTGATGTTCCCTCCCCTCTGCTTTGGAAGGCAAGGCATTGGAAAGAGGGGAATTCAAAATGCAGCAAAGCTGACAAAAACAGCACCAAAGGAACAAAGATCCACATATTTAAGGTCATATTTAAGTTATCCCTAAATGATAGAATCATGGAGTGGTCTGGGTTGGAAGGGACATTAAGGATTATCCAGTCCCACCCCTGCCACAGGCAGGGACACCTTCCACCAGCCCAGGTTGCTCCAACCTGGCCTTGGACATTCCCAGGGATGGAGCAGCCACAGCTTCTCTGGGCAACCTGTGCCAGGGCCTGCCCACCCTCACAGGGAACAACTGTTTCCAAATATCTCTAATGATATTCCTAATATAATAATTGTTTCTTATGAAGAAACAATTTATTGTTTCATTTATCCAGAGAATCTATCCAATCACATCAGACCTCCTGGAAATTTAAGAGGAAATATAAACATTTACACACCTGCCTTTTAGTCACACTTTAAGGAGCTCCACTTCTGATTCACCCAAAACAACCCAAAAAGGTTATTCCTCCAAAAACTGAGAGTGCAGCAAGGACAAGCACAGCCTGGTCACTGATCTGGCCCAAGATGCTCTTCCTGCTCTGTCCCAACAACATCAGTGCAGCTCATTCAGTTCCCTCCACAAAACAAGCCCCACAGAAACACTGAATTTCCTTGCAGAAGTTCGTGCTCTCTGAACGAAGTTGCAGTATCAATTTTCCAATTTTATGGTCGATTGCCTCCCAAAAATTGTATTTTGTGGGGCCTTCAGCAAGCCAATTCATGTGCATATGAAACTTGCCTCCTTCCACTAATAACACCAATATAAACTCCAAACTGAATGTTTTTTACTCCAAACTGACTATTCCCCCCCTCTCCCCCTGCTCTCCAGTTGAACATTATTCCAAAGGACTTATTTTCACTCCAGTCCCCAGAGTTTTGACACTTTGGCTTCTTAGACCCATCAGGATTTAACCCCCTGGGTTCTGACTGCTCTCCCAGAAGTTTAATTTAATGTTTCCAGATTCTATTATCCTCCTATTATTTTTAAACCCTCCTTAATATTTGCAACATTAAATCAAGCAGCTCCTTCACGCTCCATTTATCGACCCCCACATTTCATACCAGGGGTTACTTTTGACAAATAAAGTTGGTTTCAAGCTTCTTATAGGAAGTAGAGATGATACCTTGGAAAAAGAGCAATCTTTTTATCACTCCAGTTTAATGTCAGATCACAATTCTGATGAGTAAATCAAAGTAGGTGTTTTATGCTCTACCCATAAAGTCAGTTTTATGTTCTGCAGTTAATTATCAGTCTAGTGTTTGCATTTAATATCAGCATTATTTAGTGTATTTAACTCTACAGGAACATTCCCATTTTAACCAATCACTGATGCATTTCTGCTTTTCACTGAATGTTTTACTGGGACTGATTTTTTTCCCTATCAGCAGGTTGGGTTGGTTTTCTTTTCTTTTCATCCCTTTCCTGGCAGATCCATCACATTCCACCTGGCTGCAAAAACCCAAGAGCAAACTCCACCTGGTTGCTTGGTTTGGCTTTTGAAGCAACATCATTTTCCCTTGTTCTCTGGCTTGCTCTCAGCTTAATAGTTCCTCATCTTTCCTCCCCTGACAAATTCCCGTGTCTGAACAAATCCCTGGGCTTTCAGTGGAGAGATTACACTCGGGTTTGGTACCTCCTGATGCCACATCCCTCAGAACAGACACCTGCATTAGCAGAACAAACCCCCTTGGAACTCTTCCTGCCTCCTTCTCCTGCTCTTGTCCTCCAAGGAACACACGAGAAAAACCAGCAACAAGAAGAAGAGCGAGGTCAGCCGCTGCAGTGACTTTGTGTTCTCAACTCCAAACCTGCTCTCTCGCCAATTCCTCCCTCCTTTCCCCAGCCTTCTCCAACTCATCCCCTTCAATCAATAAATAAAACCCCACAGGAGATCCAATGGCCCATTTCTGGCTGCTTTTCCTCAAAGATCCATTTCCTTTGTCAAATACTCGAGCTGAGAATGGGGCTCCCTCCCCTGCTGAATACAGACCCCTCATCTTTCCTTAAACCCAACTGCCTCCACCAAAATATCATCAATATTTGGCCAGGTGCAGATATTCCCACAATTTTGTGTCATTTTTATTTTGGATTCCCCCTTCCCATCATGATCTCATTTCTGTTTCAAACATTGCTATTAATTCACTTTTGGAAACTCAACGTTCAGTGGTGCCTTTTGATGCTTGTCTTTAGAAAGCCATACAAAATAATTTTTTTTTTTTTTTTTTTTTAAGCAATGCCCACCTTCTCTGAAGAAATGTCACTCTATTTTTAAAGGTCTGACTCTTTCCTTTGCCAATTTGTTTATGGACAAAAAATGTAATCTCTCCTTTAAGCTCTCCCTTTGCTTGTATGCTGGAGCCTTACGTTTCCTACCATCTGGCCCACTAGTTATTCTCCCCCCGTGCCAGATTTCTACTCCTCTTCTCTACCTGGATGATGGGTTTGAATTAAAGCTGCCATAAAATCTGTCAGCTGCAGAAAAACAAACAGAGAAAAACCCTGGAAGGTTTATTTTTTGGGATGGTTTTGTTCGTTTGTTTTCTAATTTTTCCTAAATCATCACCTTTGATCCCTTTCTGAAATGGCAGATGAGCATTAAATATTCACTCACACACCTCTAACAAAACCCTGTGTTGTGGGATGGGGTTTTTCTGGGAGGAGGTTTGTTGGAATTTTGCTTTTTAGAGAAGCACAGTCTTAGCCACCACTTTCCAGTGCTCTACATCTACCATCCAATCTCCACTCGGTGCCTCTGAGGGATGGGCAGCACGAGGCCTGGACCAAAGTTAATCGACAAGGCACTGAAAATTCCTAAATCTTAAAAAATTCCACAAGGCAGCCTCAGATGACAGTAAAGAACTTTCTTCTTCATAACACTGAGTCAACCATCAATAAATTCTACTTTTTTTGCTAATGTTAAGGTGTTTCTTCTTGGAGACCAACTTGAAACAAGACCACGAGTTTCCTCAAAGGCTGACTGAAGTTTTGTGGCTCAAACCCTAAATTGAAGTTTCTTGATTATTTGAGCATTTTGCTTAATATTCATTTTCTCAGCACGAGAATGACAATAACAGGGATTTACTAACAAAGACTGATGTAGTTTCTTGTAGAAACCCTCTAGAAAATTCTTATTCAGAGTGGGAGAAGAACTGCATTTCAGATCTGTATTTTTACACTACTTCTCTTTTTCAAACAAGCCAATGCTTCTCCTCCTCGAACAGCCTTTGCTTTCTTATCTCCTCAACAAGCAAACAACAAGAAAAAAGAGGGAAAGGAAAAAAAAGTAATCAGTTTGCAGCTCAGAAATAAGTGACCTCTGTAATCAGCTCTATTATAGATTTATTACAATTCTTTTCTGCGATTCTTTTTTATTTTAAAGAAACATTCTTGTTCATCTCTCAGCTCCACCTCTTTCTCTCTTCCTGAAATCCCCCCTGGACAGGAGGGTCACAGCCACACTGCTGGTTTATTTCTGTGTTCAAGATTTGGCTGGAACAAATCAAAGAACCACCCCAGAGAGTACAAAGTTTGTGCTCCTCCAGCAATTCCTTCTGACTAAACCCAAGTTTTCCAAACCACAGCACTCCATTCCACCCCTTCAGAGTATTTGCCACAGAAATCTCCCCCGTTGCTTTAACAGGGTTGGTGTATTAACCTGATCAATCATTAATACTCTTCCTTGGAGTGTTCCCTCTGGAAACAAGATTTGACAAATACTGAACATCTAAACACAGAAATCATAATGAAAACAACCGAAATCCATGCTCTCTGTGCATTATCTCATAATAGAAATGCTTTTTCTCCAGGCATAAGCTGTCAGCTTTCTGAATACCATAAGTTAGCAGCAGCAGACAAGGCTTGCAAAGCCTTTTTCCATGTATTTTTTGGAAGGATGGAAAGTTGTGTCCTGCTCTGGTCCATGGCTGAGCAGGTAAGTACCTTGAGAGATGGCTGAAGCTGCTCTGACTACCTCTATTCACTCTCCAACTTCCCTGGAAGACATTAAAACAACCAGTTTGATCCCTTGCCAGCCTTCCAGTTCTATCAGAAAATAATTATTGCCAGAGAAAATTAAACCCTCCACGGTGAAACCCTGAAAACTTGCAAAGCTGATTAATCACGAGCTACAACTTCTGCGTGCGAGGTGACTTGTTCTTAGGCTGAAGGAATTAAAGACCTGACCTCTAACAGCATTAACATTGCTGGAAAGGACATTAGGAAATATTAAGGCTAATTAAACCAAATATTTTTTTGGCCATGTGGATGCAGCATCTCCCTGACTGTTAATTATACCGAGTTTGAGTATAAATAATCTGCAGCAGATATTTTCTAATGAGAATATTCACTGGAACGATGCAAGAGGAGGTTTCTGAGAAGTCTTTTTGGTAACACACAGTCTTCCCTTCCCCGAGATGCATCTCCAGACACTTCTGCTCTGATCCCTCCTTTTCTTAACACTTTTAATTGTTACCTTTCCCTTCCAAAGGCGAGGTCCCTTCTACTTCGCTTAAAGATATCCCTGTCCTTTTGCAAAAAGGTGGAGAAATCCTTTAAGACATGAAAGACAGTTTTGGCAACTAAATAACTCCCCCACCTGCAGAGCCTTCACTCTGCCCCTCCCACTCCCTCAGCCTCATTGTGCTCCCTTGGAAATTTATTCCCCAGGAAAAATTTAAAGCAAGAACCGAAGAATTAGCATTGGAAATGGGCAGGAGGGTTTTGGCATCCAGATTGCGGGAACAGATTTCTCCCCACAACGTGAACAATAAAGGCACGGAACTTGTGCAGATAAATCAGCGTGAGAAGTGATGCTCATTTGAAAGAGGCCTGAAACCTTCCCGAGTGGAGGAGCAAGTGAGATTCCCCAAACCAAAAGAAGCCAACTCGAAGCTTTTGAGGTGGGGTTTGATTACTGCCTACTGATTATACAGGGGGGAAAAAAAGGCCTATGATCCATCAGGCCACGAGCAGGAATCACAGAATGGTTTGGGATGGAAGGATCTTGGAGCTCATCTCGTTCCACCTCCTCCCATGGGCAAGGACAACTTCTGCTAGACCACCTTGCTCAGAGCCCGGTCCAGACTGGCCTTGGACAATTCCAGGGATGGGAAACCTCTCTGGGAAATCTCTTCTAGTGCAATGGACTTTTGTTTGTTTGTTTGTTTGTTTTGGTCCTTTTTTTAAAACAAACTACGAAAGTGAAAAAAAAAAAAAAATCTGTTGCACGTCCATTTTGTTTCCCAAACCTTCTGCTTTTTAAATGCACAACTTGCCTCCCAAATCTGATGCTTTCCAACTGCAGTTATTGGAAAGACAGTCCCAGGACTGATGTATTGTCTTGCAAAGGGAAAGAATTCTCTCCTACAATGAGCTGTTAAACTCTATGATTTTCACATCCCACCCTCTCCTCGGAGCCAACGTGGCTTTAAAAATCCTCTGCAAAGACCTGGATTTCTTTGCTTGCCTCCTGCTGCTGAGAGAAGGATTTCTCCAGTAATAGAGGCTAAGTGGCTGTGCATCCAGGATTGAGGAAGGCTCAGGAGAGAGCTCTGTGGAGCAGCACAACCCTAGAAAGCGCCTCGGAAACGTTTAGGGATGGCAGCTCTTCCCACGGGGAGGGATCCAGCCCTCAGCCCCACTGGAGAGCTGGAAGGGAGCAGGAAGGGGATAGAATTTCAAGACCAATGCCTTGGAATCATGGAATGGTTTGGGTTGGAAGGGACCTTGAAGCTCATCCAGTTCCACCCCCTGCCATGGGCAGGGACACCTTCCACTATCCCAGCTGCTCCAAGCCCCATCCAACCTGCCCTTGGACACTTCCAGGGATGGGGCAGCCACAGCTTCTCTGGGCAACCTGTGCCAGGGCCTGCCCACCCTCCCAGCCAAGAATTCCTTCCCAAATCCCATCTAACCCTGCCCTCTGGCAGTGGGAAGTCATTCCCCCTTGTCCTGGCACTCCAGACCTCGTCCCTCTCCCGATCTCTTGGAGCCCCTTGAGGTGACAGAAGCTAAAAACTGACAACAAAGGAAAAGTCTTTCCAAGATCCTTTAACCAGAAGGGATTTGTGCCATCATAAAACTAAGGAATTTTTGTTCACAGTGTTTTTAAATCTTTATTCTACCAAGGCTACAAATAAGGGGGGAAAAAAACCCATTTTGACATATACCACTCAAGTGTGAAAGTAACCTTTAGCTTTAATAGTTTATTCAGGAACTATCCTGGTGTTTTTAATTAGCTAATGCTTCACTAAGATCTGCAGTCCCCAAAAGAACATAATAGTTCCATAAAATGGCTCTGTTTTAATTTCTCTGGTTTTAATGTAGCATCTCCCATCCCACATCCCAACTGTAATTAGCACAGCTAATTACTGAAACTGTATGAAGCATAGTTGCAGTTCCCATAATAAGTATATTTAGTGTATTTCTAAGTACATTACTGGTATTACAGAATTTATTATGAAGACACAGTAAGGAAAACAATGTTCCAATGCCATTGAATACTCACAGGACTGGCAGAGGGAGGGGGGGAAAGGTTATTCTTACGGAAATAGCAGATTTCTCCAATAAATTAGGTGATTTCCATGATCCCAAGCGCTTATGAAATTTTTGTTACATAAAATTCTGTTCACTGGGGAAGAAAAAAGGGGGAGGGGGGGACGACAACACAACAAACCTCCTCAAACAACTGGTAAATCACTGGTTTAAAACAACTGTCATGACAGGGGGAAAAAATTGTATTTTACAAGCTTTAAACCACATCAACAATATTATTCACTGACAGAGAGCCCATAAAATTCTGAACCTATTAAAAAAGGAGTTTCGTATCTTTGAGATTTGATAATAAAGTCCAAAGATGTGAAATCCCTTTTTAATAGGCTTTGGAATATTAAGAGCACCATTTCCCCACAGTGAGATTATAGGCTGAATTTACAGATCTCACACGATTTCAGAACAGCTCAACCAGGCAAAAAAAACTCTGCTCACCCTGATCTGTGCCAGGGATAGAGACAGTCAGCTCTCCAAATTTATCTTTCATTGACTTTCATTTAATTCCTGTCAAAGATCTCTTACATAAATAGTGGGATATCAACTCTTAGCACCTGTACCATTCTGTCCCAAGAACCTGGATGAGGTCAATTGAAAAAGACACCAAAATTAAAAGTTTAACAGGTGGTGCTACAGTACCTCAAACACCTTACCATGATGTTCACAAAGCCCAGATATCCCTGAGCTTGCTTTTGATTCAAATATGAAGCAATTTAAACACATAACCCCGGGAAGGAGCACCTGTCAAACAGCATTTCGGTGAGAACAAAAAGCAATGCCATCCTCTAAATCTGCCCTCAGGATCTACATCTTACTTAGATGTCAGTCTACACTTACATCTACACATGCTGGAAATAATTCCTGAGCACTCCATGATGGGCTGTTGTATTGGTTTTTAACTTGGGGGTTACAAATAAGACAACTTCATTTCATCAGAAGATGCTCACCCTAAGCTCGAGGTTTTAATGTCGTCATTCAGTGGGAAGGACAAAACAGTGATTTAGTTCAGTGCTACCAGAACCAGATAATGTGTTTTTATCAAGGAATATTCTTGTCCAATGGCCATTACTGTAAGGTGGTTTTCACCTCACCAAGATAAATCCAATTTTCAGCCCCGTGGGTGTCACAGACTTGGCCCAGCTCAGCTCTTTTTTCCTTCACCCCAGGACAGCAGAACCCTAAAAGTAAATGGTACCTCGTGTCTCACAAGGGAGTAAATCCTTCCTTTATATCCAGAATACGACAGTAAACCTAGATCAGCATCTGCACTACATTCTGTACAGTATTTCAGTTTATTTTTGGAAGATATTTGATATGGGGAGGGTCTGTGTGTGTCTCACCACATTATTTTGACTCTGCATCAAATCCTTACCCCACCAGCCCTTTTAAATATCCAGCTAAACCTTTGGTTTACTGGAGAATCCTTCGGGTGTATGTGTGGTTACACCTACATGGAGCAAGCCTGAAAAGCGTGACATTTAGGGTTAAGAAGCTAATCTTGGTAAATATTCATGTTTTCAAGGTGTCAGACATGCAAGATTTACTCATTTGCTGGTCTGGTACACCAAGGAACAGTTCCAATTGATGAGGGATTATATTACCAAGCTCATTATCAGACTTGAGATTCAAGTTGTGGAAATGTTACAGACTACAGAGAATTTTTAAAAGTATTACAGAAAAAAAAGAAATAATCCATCAACTGCAAATACATAAAAGTTCAGGGTAAAAAAAAAACAACCCCAGAATATGACTGAAGAACCGAACCATTAAACGCAGAAGTTCTTAGAATTAATCTCTTAAAACTATTAGAAGTGGTTAATGCATCCCAAAAATCTGGTAATTGCTCCAGAGAGTTCCCAACTGAAGTTACCATTTTGCCGTGGATTTTGAACGAGGAAGCCCATCCATCCCTCCCCTCCATCTGCTCGGGGGATTCCCGTGGATTCATTCACAGCAATTTAACCAGTGAGTTACAGTTCTGGGAGCACGAAACTTCCCCAGCCTAAAAGCAGCTTAACTGCATCAGCTTCCCTCCTTGCAGAGTGAAGTGTGAGCTGTCCCTGACATGTGGCTTGTGCTGGCACAGCTGCTGAACCTGAAAATTGCACTGGCATCTCGGATCACACCACGTTGTCTGATGCTTTCGTTGGGAAAAGACCAAGATCTGTGAGTGTTTTAACCCCCTGCAGCAACTCAAAATTAGCACATCCACATTTATTGTGTCATTTACCCACAAAACCAGCAAAGTTCAGCACTGCAGAGGGTGGAGATGAAAGAGAACCCTTTTGACTGTCGTGGAAATGCAGTGTTTAAGATGTATTTTCCATTATTCCTGAAGGCACGCTGCCTTTGTATGGCAGATAAACATGTTCCTGGGAGACCACTCGCTGATTCAGCAGAATAAACCCCTCTCCAGGAGCTGGGGAATCAAACAACACCTTGTATATGGGCCAGATTAACAAAGAGGTGTTTTCTCATTCATGGAAGTGTTTAAGGCCAGGCTGGATGGGGCTCTGAGCAACCTGGTCTGCTGGAAGTTATCCCTGCCCATGGCAGTGGAACTAGATGAACTTTAAGGTCCTTTCCCACCCAAACCATTCTGTGATTCTACAAAACCTACTTTGAAGTCAATCACAAAGATACAAAAGACAAAACAAACAAACAAACAAACGAATCAACAAAAATATTAAACACCAAAAACCCAACTAAAAACAAACAACCCCCTCATACACACTGGGAAACCCAACCAACCAAAACAAAAACCAGCCCATAGCTCCAGTTCTCCTTCATGCCTCTTCTACTTCAGCCAAGAAAAGCCTTGATGGAATATTTTATCAGTTTGTATGAAAACAGTGCAATGCCCTGTATCAAACACCAAGCAGGACTTCCCATGTCATCCAGCACCAGGCATACACTGAATCTTTACTACATCCAGCAACTGAACGGTCCAAGGGGGTTTTCCCAGAGCTGGTTTCCCAGATCCCCTCACATGAAGGGGTTACTGAGTCACTGACCCCCCATCATTCAGCTCCATCTGCTGGAAGGGACACACTGTGGGGCTGCCACTCTCCTCCACCAAGTGCTGTGTCCCGGGATCTCTGCAGGGATCTACACTCTGCAAACTGCTCTTTCCACAGGTCGTGGCTCCTTCCCTCTCTTTTGCCCTCAACCAACCAGTTGTTTTCCCAGAAACCACCCAGAGATACCTTATTTGGAACTTAATGCAGAAGCCCCCACCACTAAATCTTTGCTGACTGTATTTTAAGAGTCCAACAATCTTTCTTACAGAGTCTGAAATCCTGATTATTTTTTTTTTTTTTTTTACCCTCAGCCTGGGGCAAAGTTTTTTACAAAAACAAAGCTTGGCCTGTCAGAGGTTTCCCTGCTGCTGGAGCCTGGCCAGAGTCAGTGGTGCCATCACAACCTCTGCAGCAGCACCACCTTTCCCTGCAGATTGTGGCCACTCTGTGATTTTCTTCTAAGAGCAACCTCTTAACCCAAGCTCAAAATCCCAACTTGGACTTCCTTCCTCAAGTGTCTCAGATGGCACATGAAGAAAAAGTGAATAAAACATGTTATTCCTGCACAGTCACTGACTTGGTGCTTTTGGCATCTGCAGGAAAACTCTACCAAAGTTATTTTTGCAAGCACTTAGTAACACACTACTGGTATTTTTTTCCTCTTCAGGACTTCTTCTGAAATAGCATTCTATACTGGCAGGGCAGCTAAATCAAGATTTTCCTAAATCGTCCACACTCTGCATCGTTTTATAATTCAGAATCATAAAATCTGGTATAGAAACATGTTTTCACCAAATCACAACCTCAGAGAAGATACAAACCCCAAAACTGTATTATGGAAACACTAAAGTACATGAAAGGCACTGCTTTTCACAAATATTGTCTTTCAAGTATTTCTTGGTAAATTATCCACATTGGACAAGTTTGTGTTTTGTTTTTTTCATGTAAATAGTCAAAGGATGAAGAGAAACAGAAGTACAGAAGGTTTAATTCAAAATTTCCTTCCTGGTTGAATCATTCTGGGTGCAGAGCACCAGAGCTGCTCAGCTCTCACAGCTCTACAGACCAATCAAACCATTCCTTCCTAATATCCAATCTAAACCTACTCTGAAGCCATTCCCTCCTGTTATTCCCTTGCAAAGTCACTTCTCCACCTTTCTTGCAGGCTCCCTTCAGGTACTTCTCACTATCTTCCTCTCTTTGAAAGCTGAGACCAGCAGCAAACTGAAGAAACACCAACATTTTTATGGAGAACAACAACTTTCCAGACTATTTTTACTTTAGGATTACTTACACCTTCCTGGCACATCCCAGGCTGCTTTGGTTGGGTTTTTTTTTTCCCCACTATGGTTTAAGCAGGTAATCTTGTGAAACCTGCAGAGCACAGTTAATGTTTGTTCTGGCGCTTCTCCCCAGTGTCCTCTGGATTCAGCAGGAGCCCCGGAGAGCAGGATTTGAGCACCTGCCTCTGCTGCCCTTCCTGCAGGGAACTGCCCTCCCCCAGCTGCTGAGCATCCTGTGGAATCAGGAGATTCCCACCTGTGCACAGCATTTCCAGCCCACAGGTGCCTTCCCACCCCCCTCAGCTGCTCACCTGCCTCCAAACACAAAGCTCCCATCAGCAGGAATCACTCACAATGCGTGAAAAAATAAAAAAATAAAAATATCCCCACCTTATGCTGAGCCATTTGCACAGGATAAAAATGCCTCTCGCTTTTCCAGTGTCTTTTTTTTTTTTTCCCTGATCAGACAAGATATACCCTATTCCTTCTGGCATAGGAAAACCTCACCTTTTTATGATTCTTTTACGACAAAACCCACTCTAAGCAGCTGACTGTGAAAATTTCCAAGGGGCAGCAAACACTGCCTGCATTTAAACCCCATTATTCTTGAAAATCAGCCCTTTGTTTTGGGAAAGCAAATGCAAGCAGATTTGCCAGCTGTGTAATTCCACTGAGTTTTCACGTCCACTGTGGATTTTTTAAGTTGCTTTGGTTATGAAACCCAGACTTGAGTCTTTATGGAGCCTGCACGGGTCAAGGAGAATTTTTCCAGTGACTTCACTAGGCAGTGGATTAAGCTCCATGTGAGATGCAAATTAACTGAGCCTGATTAACAGCAGTGCTGCACTTGAACCTGATCTTGAGCTGGTGCAGTGGTTCTTCAGTGAGAAGAGCAGCTGCTGAAGAGGGCAAAAATCAAAGAGCAATTTCCTCCACAATGCAACTCATCAGAAAAAAAAAAATACTGGAAGGGGATCAGCCTTCCCTGAGTTCATTCAGTCTCCACTGCAACAGGCACAGGAAAGGCTGATTGAGAAGATAAAGCTCTGCATCAACACACCTTGGGACATTTGTTGCTCTAAAATAAACTCCTGCTTCATGGGAAATGTGAGCGTGGGCATCTCTGATTGGAAGACGTGAAATGTAAATTTCATTAACGTAACGCTGTAAAACACCTTTTCACTTCAGGAATGTGACTTAGATTTGGGAAATAATTTTAGATGCCACAGGCTTTTTTAACAATAAATGTTCCAGCCAGCCTCTGAGAAGCTGCTCATCCCACCACACTGTCAGGCTCCAATCTGGCAGAGGTCTATAAATGGACTTGTGTGCACTATGAGTAATTTCACTGACTCACAGGGGTGGCTCAGACAATATTGCTAAACAGATGCCCAGGTTTGGGGGCCTCAAAATACACATGTCCCTCTGACAGCTCCGAGACACTCTGAGCCCTGCTCATATTTCAAAGCTGGAGTGGATCAGAGCTGGCCTGAAAACAGGCAGTGGCAGCTCTGCCAACAGCACTGGAATGCAGGAGGAAAACGTGTGTCTGAGGCTGGGCAAGGAGCTGAGGGGACTGGGTTTGCACTGGGACAAGCAGAGCTGTGTCTGGGAGCTGCCACAATGTCCTACCCCTTGGATCTGATCCCAGGGCTGCCTCTGATTTTCCCAGACCTATTTTCCACACCAGTGTTCAGTTCTAAGTCCTCATGGTCTGAAGCTGAAAGAGGGAAGGTTTAGATCACATACTGGGAGGAAATTCTTCCCTGTGAGGGTGGGCAGGCCCTGGCACAGGTTTGCCCAGAGAAGCTGTGGCTGCCCCTGGATCCCTGGAAGTGTCCAAGGCCAGGTTGGACAACCTGGGCCAGTGGAAGATGTCCCTGCCCATGGCAGGGAGGTGGGAATGGATGGGCTTTAAGCCCCTTCCATCCCAGTCCATCCTGGGATTATAAGTGTGCCCTGGACACCTGCTGATATAATCTATGACATGAAGCATAAGAGTATAACCTTAATTAACATTATTACTGCATCTGTTAAAACCTCCTTCTTCACCAGGAGCTGATGTAGCAAATGGATTCCATAAAAACCCCTTTAACTGCTGAGTTCTTTTAACACCGGACAAGTAAACCCCTGCACATTCAGCTGACCCACCCAGTGATAACTGCTTTTAAACAAATACCTTTCTGTGTTATTTTGAATAGTTCACCATTTGTAGTCACGAGTCACAATTTTGGAATTGTTGAAGTTATTCTGATTCAAGTTATTTGCAAAAGGAACCAAACAGAAATAAAGACTGAATAAAATAAGTCTGTGAGGGAAGCAAACTGCACAAAATAGATCTCTCCCCGTGCCTGTGGATTCAAATTTTTACTTCATTTGCTCCACTAAGAGGTTTTCTCATAATAAACAGCAAACAGCCAAGTTCACTTGGAAGGAGAATTTCAATGTATGTGTTTGCTGAAGAGTGTAATCACATCAGAGCCTGAACTACATGAAAGAGAATATTTCTCTGGGTCACAGACCATTCTGCTGCTGTGTTAGTGCACAGAAATTCAGTCTGTGAAACACCTCCCGTGGGGCTCAAACAGCAACACTCTGACCAGGACTGCAAACAACGGAGTCCATAACCCTGAGGGCATTTTGTACAAAGCTTGCAGAGATACATGAACTTCTGCTAAGCACAGGAAATCCTTAGTGACCAGCAGAACCCTCATCTTTCTGATTGTGGATGGTTAAAGTAACCACGGAATCCTCTGCTGGACTTCTTTAAAAACACAAGGAGAAGATCCCTAAGTGTTCATATTGATTTTTGTATCAGACATTCAAGTCAGAAGTTACTCCTTACAGTCCACAAAGTAAGTCTGCAATGAAATATAACTGAGCTAAGTAAGATCTCACCAGTCAGGATGGTTCACTCAAACAAACCCCCAGATGACAAAGCTAAAATTTCAAAGCATCACAAATATTTCCCGTCCCTGCAAGCGTTGGACAGGGGTTGGAGCAACCTGGTCTGGTGAAAGGTGTCCCTGCCCATGGCAAGGGGTGGGACTGGATGGGCTTTAATGTCCCTTCCAACCCAAACCAGTCTATGATTCCCTGATCTTCTCAACTTAAGAAGTTTCAGCGTTTAAATTCCAATTTTCACCTCCTCATTAACGGCGCCGCTTCTTCCCCCTCGGCAGAGAAGAGTTAAACCCCGAGCACCAGCTCTGCAAGGTTTGGAAGGGAGCACTGCATTCTGCAGGGAGGCCAGAGAATGCACATAGTTCATTAAATAATGTGAGTAGTAATGAGGGTTTACACAAATCAAACAGTGTGTTAGGTAATTGTAATGTTGCTTTGTGGGAAACCACCTGTCAGGAAAGCACTTCCAGCCGAAGACTCAATCTGCTGCCGTGCCTCCAGATGATTTCTAATTAGTGTAAACTTCAGCTGTGGCATGGAACCAACATATTAAAGAGGTATCTGGGTTTTTCTGTCTGCTTGGCTTGGGTTGGGATTTTTTTTGTTGTTTTTTTTTTGTAGATTCTTTCACTCCTCTCCTCCCAGCATTGTAAAATGGCTTTTTTTTTTCCCTCTTGCCTTTGAAGAAAGCTCTTTTACCAAGAGTACTAAGAAACTAAGAAAAATTACAGCCTTTCATAGAAACAGGGGGAAGAAAAAAGCCCAGTTCTGGGGAAAAAAAAGTCATAAAAAGACTCAAGTTTATCACCCAGTGTAATCCTTAACTTCCCAAGGTTAAGGTTGTGCCCACCTCTGGCAATAACAGCAAAGGACTGCACACCAATAAACATCACTTGTGTATTTTGGGGGTTGAGTTTTTTCAAAATCAAACACAATTTGAACGGCTACCAAAGATAGTGATGGATGTTCTAACAACAGAGCAGCCTGAAAATTCCTTATCCTCCCCCCTCCAAAAAAAACCAAGTCGTTTTAAGGAGAAAAGATGAGTAACTGAGGGTGGTCCTGGTGGCTGCAGTCACAGGAGGAACACACAGGATGACAGTGTGATCTCACTGCACCACATCCACAAACCTGAAGGAGATCAAAGCCAAACAAAAACCACCAGCCAGCACAAAACCACCCCCTTTCAAACAACAAACCAGCTGTCAAGAAGCAGCAAATCCACATTTAAAAGGTGCAGTTTCACAGTTCAATCTTAGAGTGCTTTTATTCCTTTATTCTATACCTGCCCATAAAAAGAACCCCAAAATTAAGCGAGTGGCCCCCTCTCCCTGTCCCACGCTGAGTCCTTGTCCCCAGGAGCTGCCAGCACTAGCAGTGACTCATTTTATAGCTACAGCATCTCCTCAGCTCTCCATTATCAGCTAATCAACAAAACTCCCCCAAATCTTGCATTGCTTCATTGTTTTCTGACCTAATTGCAGGAATCTGGAATAGCCAGAACTTCTCAAATCTATTCAACACATTATTCAACAGCAACAACAACAAAAAACGAGCACAAAGAGTTGAGCAGGTGGAATAACAAGGTCCAAAATATCACCCCAAAGAAAATGCCTTTTGCCTATGATTTTAAAGGCCATGGAAGACACCTTCAGAAAAAGGGGTGGTTTTCAACAAGGAAGCCTCAGGTCTTACAGGCTCAGGGATGTGCTGGAATCACCATCCCTGGAAATGTTCAAAAAACAAGTGGACGTGGCCCTTGAGGATGTGGTTTAACAGTGAACATGGTGGTGGTGATGCTGGGTTGGACTTGATCTCAGAGGT
The DNA here is from genome assembly GCF_003031625.1 of Empidonax traillii. Taxonomy (NCBI): domain Eukaryota; kingdom Metazoa; phylum Chordata; class Aves; order Passeriformes; family Tyrannidae; genus Empidonax; species Empidonax traillii. The sequence goes on from NW_020956227.1 coordinate 24,573, forward strand.
CTTTTCCAACTTTAATGATTTTATGGAGACTTAAAACCTTTTCTCATTAAAATAAAAAAAAAAATATCCACAGAGACAATACTCCCTTGAAGCTCAGAGAAGAGATTTAAAACACTGGATAAAGTTTAAACTTTTTAGCAGCTGAAAACAGCCCTAGAAATGCAAACAGAGCTGGATGAAACAGAGTCCTTCGTGCCCATTCACCCATGCTGGGAGCCAACTAAGCCTGTGCTGTGTTGCTGAACATCCCCCACCACTGCTGCTGCACTCTTCAGTTCCTCTTATTAAAAATAAAATAATAATAAAGAAAAGATTAACAACCACACTCAAGGTGAACAGCTGTTCTAATGAAACCTCTGGCCACAGCAGAATTGCAAAGCAGCTCAAGTCTCTCAAGAAGCCTCAATATGTCAAGTTTACTTCTCTTTAGCCATTGCTAAAGAATGTTAGCATGAATTTTGGGGTTTGGGTGTGATCAGCGGGGTGAGGAAAGCCATTTTCCTAACAAACTTTCCCATTTGATCTGGAAATCACTTAACAGAATAACAATCTGATATGGAGTTATTCCAGTAACACTGTTGTTGGTTATAAAAAGCTCGAATTCCTAAAGTCTGTGTAATCTCCCTGTCCCTGAGCCCTTAACTAGCAGTGGGGAACTAACAGTGGCATAACAAAAGCTGTCTGAGATTCCCTTCCTCCCTGGAAGGCAATCAAGACCTGTGTTTTCCCAGAATGATTGGTTATATTCATTAACTCAAGCTGCACGGTAGAGTATCTTTCACTCAATTAATCTCCAGGCTCAGGGACGGTACTTGTGAATCATCTTTGCCATTTCTCATTGCTTGGCTACCTATAGTTTTGTGCTGCACTCCTGCTCCTGCTCAGAGAGGGGAGAGCAGTGATGAATGGCAGCAACTCCCATCAGGGCTATTCTGGCATCCTCATGACAACCTGCAGTGGGGGCTTTCTAATTAAAGCTCAGGAGAGCGAAGCTTCTCTAGCAATAATGGATGTTGTGCGCGCTGGTGAGGAGTTAAATTTGCTCCAAGTTAGGTCTGGAGCAGAAGTTCCCAGCAAACAGGCTGGTAAATTATTTTAACAGGTCAGGGTGTGAGTTCCCACGTCCCCTGACGTCTCACGGGGAGGATCTGCCTGGATCGTGAATCGGCGTCTCACCCACCCGCCAGGAAATGAGAAGTGAACAACCTGGGCTGTGCAGAAAAGGCACCATCAGCAGCAGCAAAGGGGGAGCAGATCTGTGGTTCTGACAGAGCGAGAGCTGCAATCGTGGGCCAGAGGAGAAACAGAATCACAGATCCTGGCTCTGTGAGATCACAGAGATCAGCTGGACTGTGCCAGTCTCCTTCCCCCACCTTCCAGCAGGTCCCTTCAGTCAGAAGGGTGATTTATTCCAGGTACAAAGGTGTTCAGCACAGCATCTAAAGAATATATCGAGAAAAGCACAAGAAAAAATCCTCCATTTCAACACACCTGCTTGTATTTCAGGAAATTAAGAACAAAAAGGTGAGTCCTCTGCAAGTCCCAACTTCATTTTTTTTTTCCACGCTTTCAAGCTGGAAACACGTGAACAAGGAAGCTGGGGATGTTTTCCTATTTTCCAAGCTGCTGCTGATCTGCTTGAGTCAAAAAATTTGAATTGCCAACGCAGGAACTGCCAGCTGAGAGGCAGTCCACAAGTCCCCATGAAGAACCTCTATGTCATCCTACAATAAGTAGCTTCACAAAATCTGTAATAAGAGAACTCCTTCACAAAATCTGTAATAAGAGAACTCCTTCACAAAATCTGTAATAAGAGAACTCCTTCACAAAATCTGTAATAATAGAACTCCTTTGTGTTTGTTTTCGGGCTGCTGTCTGATACCACCAACATAATTCTCGTTTTGGGGCGAAACAATTCTGAATTTGCTGGTGGCCCTTTTTATTTAAGAAAACCAGGGTTGAAAAACCTCAGCCACACAAAATGATTTCCAGCATGTCCAAATTTCAGGTGCAATAAGGAGTTACAGCCACTTGAATTACTTCAAGGAAGCTGCATTTGCAAGGTCAGGTAGCCTGGAGTTCCTGGAACGAGCCAGTTGTGCTCAGCCTTTATATCCCATTTCCCTCCCAACAAGGTATCACTCCCCAAATATGTCAAAGTGGGAGCAGAAACACAAATATTAGAAAAGCAGAATAGTAGAAATAAAGATGACAGTTGCTAATCTCACCAAGAAAAAAGCTTTTAAATGGGCTCTCACAATAAATTATTCCACCTACCACATAAAGTAGCACAAGCTTGACTGTAAGAAGCAGCTGATGATGAATTTTAATCATTTTCAACCTGTGTAATTATTACAGAAAATGATTTACAGGCTCCACCAATTAATCAACCCCAACAGCAGCTTGCAATTTTCACCTGTTCAAAGGCAGCACTCCTATTTTATCTGGAAAGGTCAGAGCAGTTGGGGGACAACACAAGGAGGTGACACCCAGCGCAGGGTTTGTGATGGAGGGGTGATGGAACCTGACCCAGAGGCACTTTTTGCTCTGTGGTACCACCTTCTTGGGCACATCCTGGGCTCCCCAGGCAGCTGCAGATGCCCTTCCACAAATACTGATGGCATTGTGGTGCCAGGATAAGGCCACAAACCCAACGGGCCAGAGGCAGAGCCACAGCTCAGACACAGCTCTTGTCTCCACGCTGCCATGGGGGGGGGGGGGGTGGCAATTCCTAGGTGTAAATAAGGTTTCCTCACTGCAGGAACCAACTTTTTTTCCTCAACAGTAGGCCAGGGAAACTCTAGAATAGTTTCTCGGATTCCCCATCATGTTGTCAAGCGAGAGGAAGAACGAGCCAAGCCACAGCTCGACGGCGACAGCAGGAAGGAGAGGTTGGAGTTTAAAAACTTATATCAGCACCTATTTAGTTAAGGATGAAGCAGATGCAGAGCCCAGCTCCTCAGCTGGCACAAAGCTCTGCTGAAAACAGTGATGTATGGGAGCTGTTTCTGCCCTACTTGCTTTCGGGGCTGTTAGGATCAGGACTGTAATTCTGCCTGGCACCAGCCCACATATGAGGAAGTTTTCTGCCTTACAGAAGTCAACAATCACCAGGAGCAACACTTTTCTTTTGCCACAGCATTTCAGCTGCTAAAATTACACAGTGAAACACCGCTATGATGCCACGAGATGATAAGAAAATGGTATTTGGAATTATTCAACAGGCTGTGCCAGGAATTCTTTGGGACGATACTTCCCAGCATGAAGATTAAAACCTCCTCTGGTTCTGCTAAACCCTATCTGTCTTTATCCTTTGTATTCCCCATTTCTGGTGTCTAGAAAAAAAAATAACCTCTGCAGCATATCATGATCTCAAACATCTGGAGTGTTTAATCTACACACAGAAATCAGGACAAGATAAAGGGAACTTTTAGATTTCCTGCTCTGAGGAAAAGTTGTCAGAGATGAAGACACAAGGGTAAAGGGATATAAAACTTTAAAACCCCCGAGAGGTACAAGGTGATACCAATATCAGAAGTTACTGTAATTTTTCTTTCAGACAAAATCTTGAGCAGAACTTCACCCATGGACAAATGGGAAGGAGGAGGATGCACCTTGTTCCTTATCCAGCATCTCTAAACTCTTCCCAGTGACACCACGTAAATAAAACACGCCCTGAACCATCCTCCCTAGGAAATGCATCTTGCTGAGGTTGGGAACGCAGATTACACCACAAGAAGATGCTTTCCAAAGAGGGATAAAGTGATAAGCAGGAGTAAAATCAGATACCCACGGGACTCTCCCATTCAGCTGCCAGCTTTGAGCAGAGCAAGAGAGAAAATGGGCAACACCCACCGGGAGAGAAGGAGAAAGGAAGGGCAGGTGTAAAACAGGGAGTGTGAGAGCTCATGAGGAACCCTCCTGAAATTAGAGGGCAAAACTTCAGGACAAAGGCAAACTCGTTGCTCAACTGATTTAAAATGCAACCAAAAAACACCAACAAAAAAACCAAACCCCAGCCTTTCCTGTAACCACAATCCAGCCTCCTCCTTTCTCCACATTAGGAAGAGTGATAAACCAGAGCTTCGCAACACTAATACCCAGGGGAGGAAGAATGTGTATTTTTAAAATCTCACTCTCAAGTTAAGATGCATTTTGATCCTGAAAATGAAGTTATTCAGCAGGCTTAATTTTTTTTTTTTTGGTTAAAAATCTGCATACATTAAATAACAACCTATTCTCTGTGCCAGCAGGTAGCAATTATCTAGTTAGTGCCTCCCCAAACTAAACCCACAACCTTCAAAGCAGAGCTGACACATGCTGTGGTTTTTTCTCTCCAACATCCAGCACAGGACTGCAGGCCTTGGAAGGAAAGATGTTGTTTCCAAAGTGACAGTGAGATCTGAGCTCAGGTCAGAACCCTCATAAAACCAACACACTCTGTTTAAAGTGTCACATTTGGGAAGGAACCGTGAGAAATATCGAGTAACTTGCACACAGAGGAGCAAATTCTTCAGTGCACAGACTGCCTTCTCCTCAGCCAGCAAGGCAAACTTTAATCTGTATATTTAAGTTTTAATTGACCTTGAATGCTCAAGCGAGGAAACACTGAAACCATGTCACCAGCACAGCACAAACATCAGCCTACAGATTTAAGTCCCCACTCATATTATTGACAGGTTTCTCTCTAGCAGTTGAAGAGAAATTTAGTGACAAAACTCTGGTTTTCTCTCTCATTGCTTTTTTAATCTGAATTTTTGCCCTGCTGGGGATAATCCAGAGAAATAAGAGTGTGTAAAAAAACAATGCATAAAATATTATTTGTGAAAAAAATAAAGGTCTGTATTCAGATATGGAAAACAGGGAGAACCACCAATAACGAGGCATTAATTTCTTGTTTTCTAGGACATAATCCCTCCCTTGCTTGCTCTGCCAATAAATGCCATTTGTCCATGACCTAATTCTTGCCTCTGCTGTGGTTTGTATAATATTTTTTGCCATTCTCTCATTTCCTGCCCTCTTAATGTATTCAGTGGTCACGATTTAGAAGTTTGGAGGTGACTTAACTTGCCAGGCTTTTGTTTTCTTATGCCTCTTATAAGGACATTTTTATAGCTTCAAACTGTGGCAAAGCACAAAAAAAACCACTCCACATCCAGTGCTTTCCAAAACAACTGCAAAGCCCAAGTCCCTCTGTTTTGACCATTTAGTTAATTGGATCCTAATTAAGCCAATTCATTACGAGCAGCAGATTCTCACACTCAGTTTTATGCGCTGCCTTCCTCCACAAAGATCTTCTCACTCCACATTTGTTAAGAACCCAAATTTCTCCAAAAGAAACCATCCAACGGCAAAACACGGATAGGGGAATTGTTTCTGGAATACAATTCATCCCCCACCACTGGGAGCAAGATTTGTTTAAGTTATCAGCAGTGAGAACATTTGCAAACCCCTGGATCAGCCCTGGAGTGTTCTGCTCGCATTTTGGCGGCCTCCACACAACACTGCTCTGAAGTCTTACCTTGCAGTAGATTTGCTCTCCACGACTTTCTTAGCGTCTCCCTTCGAGCTCAGTCAGAGTTCAGGCTTCAGTTTTCAGTCTGCCTCACTCCTGGCTACCCAGAGTCGGGATTTAATTCAATTAACTCCTTTAGCTTCCTTCTGTGGAGTAAGAAACAGCCGCAGGCGTTTTCTGTCGGAATAAGGAAGAGAAAAGCACCAGTGGGTTAGATCAAACCAGCAAGTGCTGTGGCATCTTGGAGAAATATTCTGTACTCTGTGGCTGTGTAATTGCAGCCAAGGGGCTCCCTGCTAATACCAATAAAACAGTTTGCACCTCTGGAAGCTGCGGGAGACAGCCCAGCATCACTTTCCCCATCGCTTGTGTTCATAAGCCTGTCTTCGGCTTTGCATTTATTTTCCTGCCTCTGAAGAATATTGGTGAGGCTTCAGTGGATTTAGCAAGGCACCCCAGTTGTTAAAAGGGTGAAAGGGAATGGCCTCAGTTGCACCAGGTGAGGTTTAGATCAGACATTTGGAAACGTTGCTTCACTGAAAAGGTTGTGAAGCCCAGGAACAGGCTTGCCCGTGGTAGTGGTAGAGTCACCATCCCTGGAAGTGTTCAAAAAAACATGTGGATATGGCACTTGAGGGCATGGTTAAATGGTGAATATGGTGCTGAGTTGATGGTTGGACTTGATCTTAAATCCAACCTTAACAATTCCACGAATCCTTTCTATTGTTCAGGTGGGGTTTCCTGAAACTGCATCCCACTCCCTATTCCCAACCTACAGCACAGCCTAGAGCCCACAATTTCTCAAGAATCAGGACATCTCCAGCCTGACCTGCAAATCTGTGGGGTTTGATGGCCACTGTGAGCTTTAAAAAATCAAATATTATATACTTTGGTGACCTGATCAGCACTTAGATATCAAATTGCATGATAAGAGATACAAAGAGGCTTTAGAGACAATTCAAGAGGAAAGGAAAGTTATGGATTTCTGTGCTTCCTGTTGAGCAGACTCACTTCCCCCCACTCAAACTCTGGCTCCAAACCCAATACAATATGTAGCAATATCTCCTTTTTTTTTGTGGCAGATTTGTTTTTCATCTGTGAGAAGATACAAAACTGACAGTGTGTGGCTTGCATCGTGTCACAGCACTGCAAATCCTTCCTGGCTCCTGCGAGGCTGTGATTTATACAGGATATTCATTCTTATCTATAGAGCATGGCTTATAAATTATACACATTTCCTAACCCACTTTGTCTTTCTTCTGAAAGGGGAAGGTCATCTCGTTCCTTTACGTCAGAGAGGGCAAAGCCACCACGGGGAGAAGACAAACCTGTGTGTACACACAGACTTAATCTCCTTCATAACCATATATCCACCTAAACCACTTTTTATTCATCCCTATTTTTTGTACTCTTGGGGGAATAGCAGGGAATATGCTGAATGATGTCCATAATTCCATGCCAACAAAATTACACTGTTTCAGGATACATTAAGTAGCTCAACACTGAGGCATGGGAACACATTAGCAAGGCCATTACACTGCACAAATCATGGATACAACACTGAAATTAAGAAGAAAAGGGTCTGGAAAATTCTTCCAGATTGGTTAGGATGTTTAAAAAGAATTAGCAACGCTCAAAGCTGGGATATGTTGTCCTGATTTTAGTGGGTGATGTGCTGGTCAGAAGTGGCAGCTAAGCCATAAGGAAACCATGGAAAACCCCCTTGGACACAATCTGAAGAAGGCTGGAGCACTTCCCAACTGATTTTGGTGGGTGCTGGGTAAAACCCCTACAGGAATGAGCTCTGCAGGGCTTGGACTCCAACAAGAACCCAACAAGGTTGAAGGCAGATGATTCCTCCTACCATTTATTTACCCAAATCATTGTTTGCTCTATGACTTTGTTGATTTTCCCTCCTCAGTGCTTTGATCCAACACACTGACCGTTCCCCAACCACCTCCAAAGCCATAAAGCCTCTCCAAAACTCACTATTTCTTCCCCAACGGTCAAAAGCACAGATTGACTAAAAAAAATGATTTGTTTCTGAGGAGCGTTCTTTGCCCTGGATTGCTCCAACCTGAATATGTCACTTAAAAAGGCATTACATAAACCTTGGCCATCTGATGCCCCACATCTGAATGGATCATTATTTCCAAAAGCGGGGAAAGGAGAGGCCGTGCCATGTGGTTAATGGGCAGCTCAACAAGGACAACTGTGGCATTACCTCGTGGATGAATCACCTCATCAAACAAAGCAAATGCACCAGGAATTGAAGATGAAGGCCCAGAGTTCCTTTCACCAGCCCCGAGTTTTGAAAGCACCTCGCTAAAGTGAAATGCAGTCAGAACGTCCTGGCTCAGGTGGGGATGTTTGCAAATACTGATGTACAATTGGATTTTAATAAATCTATTTCTCATCCAAATTCCTGCTCGTTGTGCAGTGAGGTGTTTACTCCTCCACTTTGGGCTTGTATGATAAAGCTTAGGTAAAAAGCACGTGGTAAATTACTGCAATTAAAACAGAGTTTCATGATGTTCCTTAGCACTCCCTGGAATTTCCACCACCTCACCAATAGACACTGAATTTTCCTACCAGCTGCAAGTCATCTGCTCACAATAAACCTTCATTTCATTGACCAAGACAAGAAAACCAAACAGATTTTGCAGCTTTCCTCAATACCAAACTCACTGACCAAAATCAACACAAAGTTTCCTCACAAAACTCCCTGGACTTTGGAATGAACTCTCACTTCTTCGCCCTGCAAGGGAAAAGCTGTTTCTGTATCTGTGATGCTCTTTTGAATTTCCTCTTAAAATTCCTGAGGTGATTATTTTGGAAGGGCTGTGCTGTTTCAGACAGTGTTCCACAGCCACCTGTTGTGACAGCAAGAAAAAGAAGCCCCACCAGTCTTTTATTACCAGGTTTCGTCACATTATATTCAAATTATAAACTAAGATGGCTTATGAATATTTCCTTTTGAATTAAAATACCAGTTTCTCATGTGAAATGGAGTTTATGATAATTCAGAGCTTATCTTCACTGCTTGATGCCTTTGTCCTTTCTTAGGTAAATAGTCTGAGTATCACATCAGTGAGAACTTTGACTTATTCTGGAACTTAACTAACTTGATTTTTTGAAAATAAAATCGTCCCCACACAACGTTTTATTGTTGGTATCTCCTCAAATTTCCATACCAGATGGAGCAGAAATTTTAGAGGCGCTGAACCAGAAGAGAGCAAACCAAGAAAGAATCTTTCCTTCATTTCAAAGCAAAATACTTAAAAATACCCCCAAACAAGCCATCCTTTCTACGACTCTTGGAGACTTTAACCCAGAGCTCTGACCTGCTGCCAGTTTTTGAACTCCATGCACCACATTTTCCTCTGGCAGCTCGTCCAGTGGTCATTGGGACAGCCTGGGTGGCACATCTCCCTCAAAACTGGAACTGAGGCACAGATCTTGAAGTTGAGGGCTCAGAATCAAAAGCCTGAGAGTCCAAACACCCTCCACAACTAAACAGAGGAACGTCAGCACCTTTTTCAGCTGTTCTCACCCAACCTGCTGACCTCGTCCGTGGCTCAGCTGCAGGAAATCCCTTCCCTTCATTTGGGTCTGATCTCCATCTCCCTGCGGGGACAGACTGTTCCTTCAGACACTTCGTTACCAATCTCTCATTACAAGGTTCCTCAGAACGACTCAACAAGGAAACAAGAAAACATATTAAGAACTTTAATTTCCCTCGCTCTTGCATTTTTTTTTTTCCCCCGGAACAAAAAGCAGCCGCCGCCGACTGAAATGAAAGCACACCTTTTGTGCAAGAACAAAACCCCTCTTCTCTCCCCACGAGCCTCACGCATCTGCCTCTTAATCTCCAGGAGCTCAGAGAACCACGATTCCTCCTTTAATCTCTGCGGGCACCTCGCTGCTGCTGCTTTGATAAAACAACCCTTTCTCTGGGCCTGACTTGTTTCCTCCTGCACCAACGTCACACAGACACCTCGTGTCACGTCTGTTCTGCTCAGAGCACCCTCAGTCCACACCCTTTCTGAGCCACCTTCTCCTCCACTTCATGGGAGCGCTTTGGAGCCCTGGTAGAAAACACAGCCCTCTCCCTGTCACTCACCTCTCTCTCTCTCCAGCTAAACTCTTTTTTTCAGCCACCAAACAGCGTTTCCCCTCCGTTGGTTTTGGCCATGCTGCTCTCCCGTAAATTAAACCCTCCCATTAACCTTTTACACATTAATAATCCTCTCAAGGCACTCCTGATTACCCAATTAACAGCATTCAAAGTCTCATCACTGCCATGTGTTCTCCTGGTTACCCAAACAAAGGCCAAAGAGAAGATAATTGAAGAAAAATAATAGGAAACAGGACTGCTTCATGTTTTAGATTTCTCACCCAACACAGGCATGGGTGTTGACTTAGTCTTGCCCACGTGAAGCAGCATAAAAATAAGAAAAAGACAGAATTTAATGTTTTTCCCCTTTCCTGTGCGACATTTGAAGTTGTCCCTGCTCCTCCAGGTTCTCTCAGGCAGCTGACAAGCATTTAAATAACGTCTCATGAGCAAATTGAAAAGCAAGGAGGAGCAACATGTGTAGAGATTTGAGTAACTGAAACAAGGAGCAGCTCCGCAGGAAAATGAATTTAATTAAAGCTACTCATGCAGGCTCTCTGAGCCTCAGAAATCTATAAATCTGGAAAATCATTTCCCTTTCAATTAAGTTTGTATTTGTCATTTTCTGAGAGATAAAAACAAGTCCCCGCTGACCAGGTTTTCCAGTGCTGAGAAATGAGGAGAAATATCTAACACAGGGCTGCAAAATGTCTCACACGGGAAAAATTCGAGCCAGTGAGGATCTACAGGCTCCCCAGTCCCACCACAGCCCAATGATTCCTTTTTAAAGCTAAAAGTACAGATGTATCAAGTGGAGACGTTTCAAGACAGTGTCTGTGTTATGACTAATACCCTGAGGAGGACTCACATCACCCAACTCCCACTTCTTATGTAATCCCTGTGGAAAAAAAAAGAAAAAAAGAGGTTCCTTTCAGAGGATTTTTTAGAACATCTGAATTAGATGCCTGAGCTGAGCTGCACTTTGATGCCCCTTTCTCCACCGCTGTCTGGAGCCTGCAGAGACCCCCCACCCCTCCCAGCCTGGCTCTCTCCTTTCTCCTCCAGGAGGCACAGTGCAAGATATCCAAGGAGCAGAATGAGTGAAAATGCTGCTGATCACTGCAGAGGGCTTGATTTCAGAACAGGTTTTGGACAATCCCATTCAGCTCCTTTCTGAACGTTCACACAAGACATGAGATCAGGGCTTGATCTTCCTCCACTGCTCCACACCGGTCTGTTCCACAGGACAGGCCCAAGTTAACTTTGCCTCGTCCAAATTCTGCTGATTATGAATCCCAAAGAAGCCATTCCTTCCTCTCAGGACAGGCCCAAGTTCACTTTGCCATCTCCAAATGGAGCTTTTGGTTACGAATCCCAAAGAAGCCATTTCCTTCCTCTCACCTCACTGACACGGCAACTTGTAAGGAGTTGGTTTGAACTCCTGATTTCCAGGAGTCTTTGCAGCCCAAATATTTCCCCTTCACACCCCAACAGTGCCAGGAGAGAGCTCAGGATGTCAGGAACAGCTGCAATTAATAGCCAGTTGTTCTGTGTGTGCTCTAAAAAACTGCATTAATTCCAGGGGGAGGAACCAAAGGCTCACGCTCTCCACCGTTCAGATCTTTCAGAGCTGTTCTGTGGTAATCACACACAGCAGAAACAGCCCTCAGCATTCACAGATGTGGCATTCACGGGATTCTGGTGGATCAGCTGTTTTTTTGGTGGTTTTTGTTTGGTTTTTTGGTTTTGGGTTTTTTTTTTTTTTGGAAAAATGAGCTTGAATGAAATCAAAGTCACTGTGAAGGTTCTCAGTTTTTTTCCCCCAGGCAGAACTCCCACTGAGCTGGGTAAGAACTGAATCAGCCTCGCCGAGGGTTTAACATCACTGGGTTTATTTGCAAGCAGGGATCCAAGCCCAGGATTTATCTGTGCACACACACACAAAACCCCACACTCCGCCTGACCTGGCAGTGAGTTATTCATTCAGAAGGGATACAACGTTGTCACTAAAAAAAGCTTCAAAGAGTGGAGAGGAAGAGATATTTCACCTCCTTCACCTCTCTTAACAGTGGGAGGGATAAATGGGAATGATTTCTGCAAAAGTTTCAGTAAAGCACAGACAGAGCCAGCCCTCTCTGCAGGACACTTGAAACCTTTCAGAAATCTCACTTTGCCACAAGTTGAGTTTCTCAAACAAACGGGGCAGCAAGTTGGATATTTGGGATTTCCTTCCCTCTTCCATATTCTGAGGTCAGAAGAATGATTGCAGGAGTCTGTAAGGTGAAGAAGTCTATAAGATCATCAGATCTGGACAAATGTGCCTGGGAATGCTGCAGTTTTGAGAAGCAGACTGGATCTATAATGAGGTCTGGGGCAGTGGCTAATCCTTGGGCACACACAGAAGGGAGTGGGAGGGAACACTTTTTCCAACTTATTAACTGCAATGAGAAAAAAAGAAAAAGCAGCAACGTTCTCCCCCCTCTTGAATTTAATGCATATAAAACAGGACCGTGAAAATAAGAGCAGGGACAGAAACTTCTCTATAATTTAAGATGGGTTTGAATCATATTTGTTCATCCTACAATACTCCAGGGGTTTCCTCTGACTTTCAGCTGGCACACAGAAAAATCTCCATATTGTGTCATCTGGATGGCCTTAACACCTTGCACTTCAAAGATTCTAAAACCAGAGGAGATGTCATTTGCTCCTTTGGATCAATCTCTGATTCTCTGGGATGTAAATGTCCCAAAGAGCTGCTGCCAGCTCTGCAGGAAGATCCCACGGGAGAGCAGGGCAGGTGGGATGGTGGGTACAGATACAACATCCCATTTTGTTTGCATCTGAACTCACCAAGCAAGATGAGAAGGAAGAGAAACCTGCTGTGGCCAGAGGAATTACAGACAGATTATACCTGGAATAAGGACACTGAGCAGGCTTTGCAGGGCCAAGCTCAGGGACTGCCTGGGCAGGTGATTCATTGCCCTCTGTCAGAGATCTGACACGCAGCCTTGAGTCATTCTATCTGCTCCAAATTCTCTACCTGAGGAGGTCTTTGCCTCACAAGGCTGCAGTGACGTTGCACAAGCAGAATTCCCTCACTCCCATGTTCCAGGCCCTGCTCTAATAATATAACACACAAAAACCTGCACAGTAACGCCCCTCTCCTCTCCAAACCTTCGCCGAGCTGGCTCAAAAAAAAATACTCAATTTAATCCATATTCTATAAAATGCTTGACCTGCCACCCCTGTGGCGTTCATTGCTAATCACAAAAAGAAGAGTTTAACAAAGATTTGCTCCTCTCTGAGTGTTTCCACACGGAGGTTTTGTGGAGACTGTTGGCTTTTTTCATTAGCAGCCCAAGATCCCTCCATGCTCCGTGTGCTACAACGGGTTTTGACAAACAATTAATCAGAACTCAGGGCTGCATCTGGCTCGTATTTCCAGCCAAGGAATGAATTGGGTTGAGAAAGCATCTGAAAGGATAATACCTCAACCTGATGACTTTGTAGTTGGGTTTTGTTTTCCTGGAAGGAATCTGCTAACATATCATGTTCGAGAGGCCCAACAGACGTTGAATTGATGAGCTTTTAGGTAAACAAAACATATGGTGCTTGCTACGTTCCATCTATGGGGTGATCAGTCATTTAGCAATAAAGCACAATAAAATTTGGCCAGCTCCTCAAGACAGGACAGCTGAGGAGATCAATTACAGCCTTAATTTAGACAAATTTTTCACAGCAATTTTTTTTTTCCTTTGTGGTACATTATCTTTCTTGTTCCGTGAAGTTTTCATTAGCTCCTGTGGAAAAGGAGACCCGGATTCTTCAAATCAAAATATGGATGTGAAATATCAGTGAGTTTAGGAAATAATGGAATAACTGAGACACTGACCAATAACAGCTCCAAGTTGTTCTGTGTGTAACTATTTTCCCAACATTCTCTAAAAACTATACACTGAGGATTTTTACTTTACTATTTCAACTAAAGCTTCTCAGAAGAATTCCCTCTTCCCAGGTCTCCATCCTAGAGCAGAAAAGGTGGGAAACGAGTCCATTCTGGACTCAGAATTACAGAAGGGAGGTCAGGATCATTTTGTGACCAGTTTTACAACCTGGGGGACGCAGGACCAGACTGAGGAGCAGGTGAATTCTCTGAGCACTGAGATCTGGAAGAGCAGAGGGACTTGGTGAAAGCCAAAATTCAGGAATTTCTGTTGAATGAGCCCTTCCACTGCCATTCCCTGCATGATTAACTGCCTCCCTGAATCAAGGTAGTTAAATTTATAACTGAGAGCCACCAAATAAGGATGATGACTTGGCAGCCATAGGGAGTCCAGGATGTATTAACAGGTCCAGAAAAATCAGAATTCACATCAAGTAATTCTTCTCTATCCCACAGTCCGTGTTCCTCAGACCTCTCCAAACCCCCACAGTGCTGGAGCCCTCCCCAAGGGCTCACATGAGATCCAGGCAGCATTTCCCACCCAATCTGCATTAAAAGAACCACTTCAAAATAACAACTTAACCCCACTGTGCCACATAAAACCAGTTAATGCTTTTCTGCCACAACCACCTCTGCCTACACATCCCTGCTCCCATTTCCAGCCCCAAAACCAGATTTCTTAACGTCAGCTTCGTTTATTACTGAGCTGTAGAACGGTGAGAAATTATTAAAGACTTGAAAAATCAATTTAAGCATTTTAACTGGGAGATCAGGCTCCTCAGCTCCTGCAATTTGTGTAACACAAGATGCTGCTGCGGCGTCTCCATAAAGTGAATTAGAGCAAATAATTTCTTTGTTCAGCTGGAATATGCTCAGAAGATGGTTTCTATATTATATTACATCAAGAGGGATTTAGATTCAATACTTCAGTAGCAAAAGTTGGGAGCACAGGCAAAACTGTGGTAAACTGCATAAATCAAGATTTGCTCCTTGTTTTGCTGTAATAAACTTTCTTTAGAATAGTATTTCACTGAGATTTATTTTTTTTTTAAATGAAGTATTTAATTCGATTTCCCATCTGGTGTTTGGAAGGTTGGAGGTGTGGGGTTGCTATTAAATATTGTGTTTGATATACAAAAACCGCAGAGGAGAAAACTGATTTTGATATATAAAGTTGTGGGTGGGTTTTGTTTTTGTTTTGTTTTGATTTTTTTGCAGTTCAAACATTGGTTCATTTCCAGTGTCTTCCATTCTGTGGAGATTATATTTTAAAAGCAGGTTCAGTGCTGTGATACAGAAACCAATCTATATTTCAATATATGCAGTCTGTGAGCTCGACATAAAGGAAAAGAAACAGATGTAGGCTCAGATGAGGAAATGTGTCTATTGTGAAGTGTAAGGGACTATTTGGCACGAAAATAATTGAAGTCAATACGCAGCAAGAAAATCTGTCAGCAAATTGCAATGCTTGACTGAAGCACAGATATATTTAAAAAAAAAAAAAAAAAAAGAAATTCTATGGAGCCCTGTACGTGGTCCACCAGTTTAAATGGATTAGGAGTGTATTAAAATTCCTCTGCTTTACTTCAGCCAAAGTGCTCACTCTGAATGCACAAGGAGAAAACTCTCATTGAATTTGAACAAGGGATTCACTAATAAAAACTTTCAGTTATTGAGCTGCTGGGCCAGGGCAGCACTGCAGAGAACTGTGCTGGGACCAGTCCGTGCAGAGCCCCTTCCATGGAATTTAACTGATTCACAACAAATAAATCCTCACAACTGGGCACCAAAAAATAGAAGGACAAACAATTTCTGACCCAGAAAGCTGTGCAATATCCATAATTTTCCTTAGCAATTCCATATCATGTCTAATGTGAGAATTCTCTCTCATGTCTAAGATAAAGTCATATTTATTCTGTTTTAATCCATGTCTTGCTCCAGTCTTTGGTTAATAGCCCCCTGCCTCCCCCCATCCCACACAGGGTCACCTCAAGCTCTAAAAAATTAAAACCTTAACTTAAACAGCAACCAGGAGGCAGATGTGGAAAACCAAGCCCTGCTTTCAATGTTTCCTCACCCAGATCAAAAGATTATTTATCTTATTTTTTTACACCATCATCTTATCCTCTTATTGTTGTTTATCCTATTGCCTGAATTCCTGGAATTTTCAATGACACGACAACCCAAGTGGCCAATCCTTAAACATATGAACAGAATTAATCAGGAGACTTCCTAATGAGCAGCCCTCATTCACAGTTTGCCATGGTACCACCTTACTTCTTCCCAGTAAATACTGATCCTTCACTGAAATGTCTTGAGACTTTCTTATTATTTGATCGAATTTTCTTTCCCTTAAAAGACACCTAATCCTGTTTTCTGAGGTATTCTTACAGCAGGAGCCCCTGTGTTTGCAGTGTGTGACTCTATAGATAGAAAACATTGATTTTGATTACCTTGTTTCTTTAGGCCTAATTCTATTTACACACAGATCAGAGGGGAACAGCTCATCCTCCAAGAACAGCTCCATCCATTCCCTGCTCCTGGAATAAATGATACATTTACCCTGCCAGGGATATGGAAGATTTTTTTTTTTTTTTTAAGACACTCATGAGCTTGACTTGAGATTTAAACAACCCACTTAAACCCCTCTTGCTTAATAAACAAACAGGACCAAATATTGCAAAGCAAATTCGCTCCTTTCAATTCTTTTCTTGCCTTTCCCCTTGGGAACAGGAGTTTGCCTTGGCTGCCTCACATGGATTGCCTTTTTTTTTTTTTGTTTTTTAATGTAATATCAGTTCAACAGGAATTCTTGATCACTCCCTGCTGCTTGAGGCAATATCAAACAGGCTCACACACTTTTCTAATTAGCTTTGTTCTTATGAGTGGTGAACTTGTTCCAGGCCCATTATATACATGCTAATTGTTATCTTAACAAAGAATAATGAACTTGCAAAAGTAATGGTTGGCTGGCACGTATCAAAAACAGCCTTTAATCCTCACTCTGCTCTAAAAATAATTTAAAAATGGCTTTGGAATTGTTTTTAACTACCATTCCTATGTGACATTTCTATTTAGATGTTATTATTTACATTACCTGTGCAGTGCTGTTTTCCCCAAAATTATCCCTGTTAACACCCTGCCTGAAGTTTTAAGAGGGGCAGGGAAGAGAATTTTTTTTTTTGTTTCTGCAATGTTACCTTTTACTTCTTTATAAGACAGATGTTATAAAAATAAAATCCCAGAATGGTTTGAGCTGGAAAGGACCTTAAAGACCAACTTGTTCCCCCATCCACCATGGGCAGGGACACCTTCCACTAGCCCAGCTTGCTCCAAGTCCTGCCCAACCTGGCTCTGAACACTTCCAGGGATGTCTATATATATATATATATATATATTAAAAAATGCTCAAAAGTGAACTTGAAGATTCATTTTGCTCCCATTTTTCATTCGCTGGGCCACCTTTACTGTCAGTAGCCAGAGCTTCATCATTTCCATCAGCAGCACATGGAGCACATTTCCAAAAGGTTTCCAAAACACCCCTCTAGCTCTCTATAAGCTCGAGTAGCCTCCTGCACTGCAACAGGGCATGGCCAGGTGGGGTAGGAAAAAATACAAGTTCCAAAATCTGCTGAAATCACAGTTCCACATGACACCAAAATCACAGAGTCCCAGGATATTCTGAGCTGGAAGGGACCCACAAGGATCATCGAGTCCAATTCTTACGTGAATGGCCTCTAGAGTGATCAAACCCAACTCAACTGCTCCTCTGAACAGATTTCCACTGATAGACACCAAGAAATTCCTGGCACAGTGAGTGGAGGAACAATTATTCCAGAGCCATCCTTGCTCCCTCCCAAGGAGTCCCAGTGTAATCAACCATTAGAAAATTAGCCCAAGCTTGCAGCGTTCACAAAGCACCTAGAAATGAATTGTTCTGAGTTCTGTGGGATTTTATTGTGCCCTGGAAAAGAACATGAAAAGCAGTAATCCCAAAGTCTCAATATTTGATACTCCTTTCAATAGCTGTGGTGGTAACACAGGAGAAGTGTATATTTTAAGGGAAGAAAAGAGAATTAAATCTGAAACAACACAATAGCTGAAGAGTTCAGAGCCAGCCCTGACTTACTATTAGCTCCTTGTTCTATAATTAGGCAAGGCCCAGGAAGTCCAAAAATAACAATTACATTTGCCTGAACCAATCTGGGTGTACCTGACCTGATTCGAGCCCCCCCCCCAAAAAAAAGGACAACTGGATTCATGATGCTCAAAATTTTCTTGGAATTCATTCTCCCCCTTTCTGCTTCAATTCACTGCAAAGCCTTCGGTCTCAACACATTGGATAAACGAAGCTTTTCACATTCGATATTCACAAAAGCAACATAATACAAAAACTAATATTGTGTTCATTTATCTCACATTTCTCTTTAAATGGTTGGAAAATTATCATTTACCCGCTGACTGGGCATCAGTGGAAAAGCTCAGTTACAGGACTGAATCAACCTAACAAGTGTGGAGACAAATGTTACCACTCCTGAGTAAATCACCACAAAATGAGGTGGATTCTTTGGCTGAAGGCACCATGAATTTGTGATTTAATAACACTACATCACACCTGCCCAACTGCAAATAAAGACCTAGAATATTTAATTAGTGGCATTGTTAATAAAGCCCCTTTGGTATCATTAATTCTGCATCAGAATTCAATGTCCCTAATTCACAGAACTGTCTTTCTTCAGGAAGGCCTGACAAGAAGTTTGTCATCCTCTTCCTCCAGCTCTCAATCACAGAAACTAAGGAGAGACTCTAAAATAGGCTCCAAAAACTTAAATATTAAAAACAACTTAGAGTTTGAAAAACGATAAACAACCCTATGGAAGTTCAATAAGCAAGAACAAGGAAAATAAGAAAGGTTAATTTTTATTAAGTTAATTGGAAAGTCCCTCTAAATTCACTTAAAGGCTCCTGATGAGAACAGGGAGGAGACTGGGGGGCATTGTTGGTAAACATGCAGTTCTCTGCTTTACCACAGCTAATTAAACAATATCAGGGGATGACTCTTCATGTGTAGATGCCACAAATTGTTTGAGAGTAAAAGCTGCAGAGAGAAGTTTCCTCCAGCTTTCCAGAAAGGTTTGGGGGATGAGGTGGGGAGAAGAAGGGACTCAATTGGTTTTTCTGTTATAAAATGCAAGTGCCAGGGAATAGAAACCAGAACTCCAAAATAACATTCCATTGGAGGGTTTGAAAAGTGAGGAGAAAAATAATTAGGCTGAGGCTCAATAGGAAGAAAATATTAAACTAAAAAAAAAAAGAAAACAACTAATTGAGCTTTTCAAAATTAAGGCAAGATCAAAACAAGCAAGAAGTGAAATGCTGTGCTTTTGATTTTTTAAAGCTGTATCCCCCACTGAGCCACCTTTGCAGGGGAAACATCTTCTGCATTTTATAGTCCAATTAGTGCATTAATCTTTCCTCGATTATTTATTCATGTTTGAAAGAGTTTCCTTGTTGCATTTTGTAACTTGGAACTGCACAGGAACGGGGGAGGATGTCACTGTATATTCACAGGCATTTCAACAGAAGATGCACCTTTATTTCCCTTCAGGCAGATCAACCATCTTCTGAAATCAGGATTAACAGTCACATGTACAGTGGGAAAAGTAAGTGGTTTAACCTTCATTATTAATAAAAAATGGGGAAATTCCTGCCTCTTTTGGTTTGCATTAATGGCCCTTCCTCCCTTTAAGGGGATTCTTAGCTCAAGGTTCAGACTCCTGGAAATCTCTGGACAACCCAGGGGTGTTAAAAAAAGCATTAATTAATGCCAAAGGCCAAGTCTGGAGAAGGTTTTAGAACATCTTCCATGGTTGAGAGGCAGTGGAAGAAGATGATAAAAGACGGTGACTCCATCACCTCCACGTGCAGCCCCTTCCAATGCCTGACTGCCCTTTCCATGGACAAATTCCTCCTGAACACGCCAAGAGATCCATTTGGATTAAAATTCTGATTTTCAATAAAGGCAATGACCAAGGAATGAGATATTTTGTGACAAGGAGACCGATTTGGAGCAGATTCAAGGACAGAAAGAAATTCCAATAACTACATAACACAACCTTAACACTCAACCCTTGATATCATCTCAGTGAAAAAGTGCATTTTTAAGATCAGACTACGGTAATTTTAGGAACAGGAATTTAAGAATATCTTCCTCTTGTTTCCCTGCACAACTGCTCTACATCCCTAGCACCCTTTCCACCTTGTATTCAGTATAAATAAATATTCTTGACTCCTACAGGGAACACAGATCTTATGTTTCTAGTCACATAAATTAGAAAAAAAAAAAATCTTTACTATTTAGTTTTACTGTATTTAGTGGTTTAGTATTTATATTTTATACTTTGGTATTTTAGTTTTATTTTAATTCTTGACTGAAATAGTCAATAATAAACCACTTCCTCTGAGATTTTCACCATTTTAAGGATTTTAATCCAACAAAAAGAAGACTCTATAGTGTTTAGACATCTCACCAAAGCAGTCAAACAGGTTTTCTGCAAAAAATTACGGAAGAATTTGTTCATGGAAAGGGTTGCTGAACATGGAAAGGGGCCGCCCAGGGAGGATTGGAGTCCCCATCCCAGGAGGTGTCCAAGGCAGGACTGGACATGGCACTCAGTGCTCTGGGCTGGGGAACAGGGTGGGCATCAGTCACAGGTTGGAATCGATGATCTTGGAGGTGTTTTCCAACCCTAATGATTCTGTGAAGTCCATTAAAATCCATCCAGCAACTTGAGCCAGGCAATGCTCAGCACTGCAGCTGAGCAAACCCATCATAATTTAGGATAAATCCCTCCTCCTTTCTGCAGATGATCTGAAAACAGATGGGAAAGGCAACCAAACAAACATTAACTGAATAATTTTCGTGGTGTCCTCACAGTGCCAAGAAATACCAGGCGAGAAAGCACAAGATGAATTTTGAGGCAGCTTTCAGTGAGTTCTTTGATTGAACAGCACAGGTCAGGTGTGACCAGGAGCAGGTTGGACTCGGATCCCCCCCAGGAATACCCTCAGTCTCTTTCTCTACAAAGATTATTATGAATGCACATCTATTACCTTAACAAAAAAATATTTGTGTTTGGCTTCAAATGAAGGGTTTTTTACAGCTTTTTTCCCAGATGGGTGATTAAAATAAACCTCTTGTGTCTAGAAATCTCACCACAACACTCAAACCAACTTTTGTGTTAAAAAAAAAAAAAAAAAAAAAAAAAAAAAAAAAAAAAAAAAAAAAAAAAAAAAAAAAAAAAAAAAAAAAAAAAAAAAAAAAAAAAAAAAAAAAAAAAAAAAAAAAAAAAAAAAAAAAAAAAAAGAAGGCATCTGATTCCCTTCTGTTCTCAGCAGCTGAGGTGATTTGTCATCTGTAAAGCATGATGATAAAACACCATGATCACACAGGTCTTCAAAACACAACTTTCAAAGAGCTCTTCAGAGTGTACTTTGATCAAAATGTTTACAAAGCAGCAGCTTTGCAAGAGGTTCATGAGCATCAATCTTGATTAGGGTTATTTACCAACACAGCAGTAGTAGGGGATGTTCCTCTGGAGCTGCACTTCTAAGCCACAGATTAAATATCTTAAGTTTTTTGCAGTGCTCTCAAAAGAAAAGAAAGTTTCATTAAACTCCGAAAAT
The DNA here is from genome assembly GCF_003031625.1 of Empidonax traillii. Classification (NCBI taxonomy): domain Eukaryota; kingdom Metazoa; phylum Chordata; class Aves; order Passeriformes; family Tyrannidae; genus Empidonax; species Empidonax traillii. The sequence continues at coordinate 45,834 of NW_020956227.1, forward strand.
AAAATGTCTGAGGCTTCTAAATTTATTTCTAAGGAAGGCCTGAAGTTATAAATAGACAGAGAAAAAAAGTTACTGGAAAAGCAGGTGTAACTCACGTGTGTTTTTGTGCAAAAAATACAAGGGGAAGAATAATACCCAATGCTGAAACCATACAGAACAGCATTTAACAGAAGTACAGCAAATTATGGAATCATTAAGGTTGGGAAAGACCTCCAATATCATCGAGTCCTACCTTTCATCTTCAACCCCATACCCACTAAAACACATCAGAAGGTGCCACATCTTGTTTTCCGAGCACTTCCAAGGGTGGTGGCTCCACCACTGCCCTGAGAAACCTGTCCCAATGCTTAACCACTCTTTCAGTGAAGAAATTTTTGCTGCTCTCCAACCTGAGCCTCCCTTTCTGCAGCTTGAGGCCAAAATATTGATTAGACCTGCACTTCTAACTCCTCACAGCTCCGATTTCAAATGCTGCAGAATTATTAAGATTAAAAAAAACCCAAACAAATAAACAAAAAAAACCACACACAACAAGAAAAAACCACCCAACCAACCAAAAATGAAAGCTTCCAAAAAGCCACAGCCATTTTAATTTAGCTATGATTCAGCTGGAAGACGTGAAAGCACGCACAGCACAGCACAGCAACGGAGAGGAAACAAGAGGGAACACAAACAATGAGTCACAAGGAGAGAGCTGATCACAAACCCCTCGCTGTTCTTCCCAGGATGTACCAGCAAGGACCAATCTAAAGCCTGACCAAAGAGAAAGGTGATTGTGCTGGAGATAACGATGATTTCTGACTCTGGTGGCCATTACAGGACCACTCACGTCAAGCATCAGTGTTCTGCAATTCATCTGATGAAGTGCCAGGAAAAGAAAGGAGGAGGAAGTTTGTTTTCACACAGAAACACGTTCAGGAAACACCAACCAAAGTAACACACTCTCACACATCACTTCTAATTAAGAAGGTATTTCAGTTTTTCTGTTCCTCCCTCACTGACCAGTGGATTTTAGCAAAGTTGCACACACATAAAATAAGGGCAGAAAGTGTTTGTTGAAAACATCGACCATCTGCTCCCCATCCAGGTTGTATTTTATGGACTAGTGTGAATTTTGGGAGCAGAACAGCAAAATAAATACTCATAGTTCAGTTCTCTCTGTCTACTTACCTACTGCAAATCTCTCTGCTCCTTCATACCCTCACTGCAGGCTTAGGCTGACAGGCTTCTCTGCTCAGATGTTCTGATTTAACACAACTGCAACACCTCACCCCTCCATCCCTCCTGGAACCTTTCCCTGCTTCTCAACAGCCCCCCAACTCTCATTGGTACTTCCACTAGTTATTTACTTCTGATTGCAGCACCTCTGGAATGCACTTGAGGTACACAATGTAGTAAATGCTTCACCAAGAAAATGGTGAGGAAGAAAATCGAGAGGAAAGAGAATAATGGCTCTGTGTGCTCCTGAGATGAAGGCAGGAAAGGGGGAGTAATTTTATCTATGAGCATTATGCACTAACAAAAGGAAATTGTGTCTGTGTACCCCTGCCTGGATCCTGAAAGGATCTGTTTTCTGATAAACAAATACAAAAATGAAAACACAAATAATGCTTCTCACACTCCACATTTTATTAGTTGGAGTAAGTTATGCTTTAACAAGTTAGAGATTTCATATATCCTGCTCTGTTCCCATCCCAGATCTCAGTCCATAATCCACTACCAAGAGAAATTATGAAGGGACCAAAAAACCTCCCAGTGCCCCAAAACCACCTCTTTGCCAAGTTCAGCACTGATTCCCATATATATCTCTAGGATATGTTTCCACAATGGAAGAAAAAATTCATATTATTGCAGTAAGAGACAGAAGCAATTACACAGCAACAACAAGGTCCTTTTGTTACTTTACCTGAACAGGTGAATAACTTAGGAAGCAGCAGCAGAAGAAGAATATGAATTAATTTGACATATTTAACTTTTTTTTTTTTTACTTTGATGCTGGAGGATAACTTGGCTTGAGATGACCCACTGTGGTCCCTTCCACCCTCACCCTCTCTGTGATTTTAGATCTTTTAAAAGCCAGTTGTGCCTAAGTTTCTTGTCACCAGAGTTTGGGATGCTGCATTTGATATATGTAGCGAGACATTTTTGTCTTTCTCTGCATTCACAAACACCTATTTGGTCATAAAAGTGCCAAAGACAGGGAGAAAAATCATGTGCACCTGCCCAACCATATTTTAAGGGGGGGGGGGAAAAATCACAGAAAAGAAACTTCTTCCAAACAAACTCACACAGACATAAAAAGTTGCAGTTCTTCTGTGAATAAATTACAGTGAAACCAAGTGAACTGGAGAGTTTTGGGTCTCAGATTCTTTCCAGGGGTTTTGATTTCTGCTGGACGCAGGACTAACCTACACTCCAGCTAAGCTGCCAAAGCTTAGGCATCATGATTTGTTTTTGTCCACCTGGTCCTTTTCCAGAGAGAAATAAACTTTTCTTGTGTAAACTGAGTTCACAAGGGCAAGAGGAGGCTTGGAAAAATCTATTCATGGCTTTGCACCAATAATCCACCTTTTTCCCCCCCCAAGAATGACGCTGTTTTAACTTCATGACCTTCTTCTCCCAAGTCAGTTTAGGCTGCCATAAAGCAGCTTGGCCTTTTAACAAAGACATCATAAAAGAGCAGAAGAGAGATACTAAAAGCATAAATTTAAGAAAAAAAAATCACTAGTACTGAATATTTAGAGGTTAATAGGACTATTTCTTTGCAACTTAAACAGATTCAAAACTTTTTAAATAATTGCCTTGGTATCACATGGAAAACTGTATCACCACTTGGAAAACCGTATCAAATTTGAGCAGTGGGACTGAAAGAAGCAGGGACATTTTTACAAACTTGAAATCAAGAAAAAAAATACAACTTATATGGAAAAAAGCAGAGAAACATATTCCCCTCTTCACTACACGGGATACTAAACACTTCCCAATATTTCAAGAAGATGAATTGGGCTTCCAACAATTTAAACTTTCATATTTCACTATTTTCAGAGAAACAGAGAGGAATTTTAAATATAAAGATCTTGTCTGCCGTACTGCAAGATTTGCGAGTTGCAGGTTGTGGTTTCTTTCGCAGAGGTCAGAACTCAAGAATCTGTCACTGAAATGCAGCTACAGGGAGGTGAAACTGCTGTGCAGAGCTGGAGAAAACATGGACAGACTCTAGAGGGAGTTCTAACTTTGCCAGATCTTTCCCCTTACAAAATTTGTATCAGGAGTTCAGAACAAATAAACAAATAATCACAAAAAAAGAGAGGCAAATTTCCTTCTGGATGTCTGCTTTTTCCTCCCTTCTCTGTTATTGGGCAAATTGGGAGCTGCCTGGCACAGAGATCTGCTTTCTGGTGGTACACAGATTTCAGCTTTCCTTCTTACTTGATCGTGATGGAGAGGAAATCTTATTTTTGAGTTGTTCTTGAGTGACTCAGGTGCACCTTCAGAGTCATCACCAGGTCATGCAGGATCTCAGAGGCTTGTGGCACTTAATGAGGCTGAACTACACTCAGTCAGTCTTTAAATACTGAAGAAAACAAAGGCTTTGCAAAGATATTTTCACCCAGATAAATTATCTCCCTCCTAACACAGCAATGCTGCCTGTGCACTCCTGCTGCCAGCTCACAGAGCGTGCGTTTATGTGCTCTGAGACACATCCCAGCACAAGAATAGCTGGATGAGGGAGATATCCAAGTCTGCCACGCTCCCCCAGGGATCCCTGAACTAGCTTTTAGCGCTGCCTCTTGGAGCGGGGGGGGAGGGGGAGGGTGTTTGCCTGCCAAAAAACAGGGGATCACAGGATGGGTCAGGTTGGAATGGCCACAGTGGGTCATCTGGTCACATCTCTGCTCCAGCAGGGTCATCCCAGAGCACATGGGTTGTGTCCAGACAGTTCTGGAACATCTCCAGTGTGGGAGACTCCAAGCCCTCTCAGGACAATCTGTTCCAAGAAGTATTTTCTCAAATTCAGGTGGAACTTCCCGGGCATTCCTGCCCGTTCCTCTTGTCCCACTGCTGGGCCCCCTGGAGCAGAGCCTGGTCCATGCTCTGCCCCCTCCCTGCAGTCACAGGCACGGATGAGATCCCCTCTCAGTGTGTCCTCTGGAGGCTGAACAGCTGTGGTACCGCATCTGTCTTCAGAAAGCATTTTTGAAACAAAAAAAATACTTTCTTTACAGCTCTGATTGAAGTTTAAGAGCTCACAAATACAGCACTGACTGCTGGATATCAAAACAAGCAAACAAAGAAAAAAAAAGAATAAAATCAAAGAAGACAATATGTTTGCAATATTTTTTTTTTATATTGAAGGTGAGTTTAAGCAATCCAATATTGCAGTAGTTTTTCTGCTTTGAGGCACAGCTTCGTGGCAGCTCATCTGAGCTGAAGAAATTCATAACAACTGGAATAAAGGCTGGAAATCCTTTATTACCGCATTATCCTGTTAAGCTAACATCTCCTTTCACTCTTGTTATTAATTAGTGTTTCAAAAACAGATGAAAACTTTCCTTTTCCAGTAAAGAGAACAATTTACAGTGAGGAAAAAACCAACAAAACCCACAAAGACACACATTCCTTGGGGAAGTTTTCTACCTGTCTAAATATTTAACACACACAACCACAAAAGATATTTGCATTTGGGTTTTTTTCTCAGAGCATAACATGGCAGTTGCATGGACAGAAACTATCTGTAGGGAAACTCTGATGACTTCTAAAACCTATATATTTACTTCTACCTTCCATATGTTAACAGAGAAGAAAGGGGTACACTCAAGACAGCTCTCAGCCCTCATCTCTCACTTCCACAGGGTTTTATTTTGCTACAGTGACATCAAAATCTATAAAAAAAAACATATATATAAAATTTCTGAACCACAGCTGCCCCCTGGACCACTCAGTGGTTTCATTTTAAGCAGCAAAACCAGTCAAAGCTCAGACTCTGGAGTAATGAGGAGGGGGGAAAAAAGTAAACTGCACTTAAAGTGATTTCTCAAGGAGCAAAAAAAAAAGAGTGAGTGAAGACGGGTACTCCTTATTTTTAAAGTGCTCTTTCATCCTATTTCCCAAACTCGACTCTGTTTCAAGTCAGTACTGCAGGAACTGGGCTGAACTTGGGAGATCTTCTGAGGCATCAGAAACGCTCTCTGCCTGTCAGCAGAACCCACTGCGAGCGCTCCAGCCTTTCCCATTCTTCTGTTCCGCTTTGTGGAGCGGCGGATAATCAGAAAAAAGACCTCCAATACGAGTTTCAGCTGCATTTCTGGGGTGACTTTCCCCCCTGCAGGAACATGACAGGCAGCACAGAATTCTGCAGGAGGAACCCCAGCCCTCCCATCTTTACGCTTTCCCCACATTTTCAAACCATCTCCTCGGCGTCTGGAAATTAAGTTTTCACACAAAGAGCGTCTCTTTTTCCTCAACACTGATGGAGAATGACCTTTTTATTACAGGCTCTGTGAGCAGCAGGGTGGCAAATAAAACCCCACATTTTGCTGCTGTCAAAAAGAAGCCGTGGAATAATGGGACTGGCTGAAATCTTTACTCCCCAAACGCTGCTGCTCTTGGGCAAAGACTCTCACACTCAAGTGGGCCCCGTGAAGGAAACTGCCTGTTTGTGCAAATATGCCAAATGGCTACTTATGCACTTGATGGCTGGTCAGGAGCTGAAATGTTCCCTCCTAACTCCACATCACAAGCTTTTTTATTGCTGCTGGCACAGACTGTGACAGCAGGGAAGAGGTTGAGGAGACTGCAATGCTGAAAATCGGTGCTCGACAGAAGGGAAGCTGCTTGAGTAGAGGGATATGGGATAGAGGGTCGGGCTTTTCTCCCAGGCAACAATCAACAGGACAAGAGGGAAAGGCCTCAACCTGTGCCAGGGGAAGGGTCGGGTTGGACATCAGCAGGAAATTTCTCCCTGGAAAGGGTTGTTAAACATTGGCAGGGGCTGCCCAGGGAGGTTTGGAGTCCCCACCCCTGGAGGTGTCCAAGGATGGCCTGCCCATGGCACTCAGTGCTCTGGGCTGGGGGACAAGGTGGGGACGGGGCACAGGGTGGACTGGACGGTCTTGGAGGGCTTTTCCAACCTTAATGATTCTGGGATTCTCTAAAGGTAGTTTTCCTGCTCAGAGCCATGTTTGGTAACATTCTGACAACAGCATTAGCACTTGTACCCTCATATACTAAAATTTCAGAAGGTCTCCCAGCACACATTCTGTTCAATACCTGAGCAAGCCTGTCAAACAGGGCATGACAAAAACCAAAGCTTTTAAACCAAGATCAGATTCATGGGTGTGCTTTGGGGTTTTATTTTGGCTTGTTTATTTATTCACTAAAACTTGGACATATCTGGGGTATAGCAGGTCAGCTCTGCTCCCTCTGTAGAGGATCACAAATGCACCCAAACTCGAACCTGCACTGCCCTGTGCTAGCAGTGCAGCTCTCTGGCTGTCCACAATTGCACTGGAACATTTTGACCTCTCACAGTGCTGAGGAAAAAGCGAGTTTTAATTTCTGGTTGGTTTTTACAATCATTTTGGAGTCAATGAGACTTGCACTTGAATTATTCGACAGTTATAAGCCAGTGCATTTCAGTGGCCACTGATGCAATTTGTATCATTTATGATTTGTTATGAATCACTGATGGCTGTTTAATATGTCCTAAACATAACCTTGAGACAATGGGAGCTCAAAGCGTTTCCTAATTACATTCCTCTGTAGGAAGCAAATTCCACAGTTGACATATGGAAAGACCAAACTGTTCTTCCATTCAAAATAAACAACAACATTCCTCCTCTTTCAACTGTTAACTATTGAACATTCCAACTGTGTGTCACTGAAAAGCACTTCACGACTTTCTGAAGAGCGCTTGGTTAGTTCCCTCCCCACTTTTAAAAGCACACAGGAGAGGTAGAGAAGTACAGAACTAAGAAAAACCTCAGCATCCTAAAGACATCCATGAAGAAGAGCAGGCAAACATCTGCAAGCCTAAGAAAGGAGCTGTAGAAGCCAGACAGATTTACAGAGCGAGCAGGCAGTTGTCAGTGGAGAAGACGTCAGCTTACTCATTAGTCTGCCTCCATCCAGGAGAAAGAAAGAAAGAAAAAAAAAAAAAAAAAAGAAAAAGCGAAATCCAGCACCTGTGACAAAGTTTTAGCAGCAGTGGTTCAGATTAAGGCTCACCTCCAAACCTTGCCAGCCTCTGAAATACAGACTTTTTATTCCTAAAGTGGCCTTTCATCCTATTTCTCACGCTTTACTGTTGTTCAAATCAGCATTGCAAAAGACACCTCTGCGGAACTTAAGAGGATTTGGGGGACAGCAGAAATACTCCGAACAGCCGCATTAGGCTGCTAAACCCGCTAAAAGTGCAGAGGATTTCCTTCCCTGCTTTTCCACTCCATTCCGTGGCCAAGCCGAGGTAAAGGGTCAGGGGCATTCACACCTGAGTACCAGCCAATGAGCTGAGAAACTCGGTGTTTAACCACCGGCAACAGCAGAGATCCCAACGTCTTTACAAAGCTGGAAATCCCCAGGAAAGGTGGTTGCTGAAAAAGAAAGTCTAAGCAGAAGATCATCTGCTGAGATCAAGTGAGCAGAGGGGGAGAATCCCCAGGGTCTGGAAAGTTGCTTTTTAAGAGAGACAAATAAGAAAGGAATAAGGAGCTCAGAACGTCGTTCAAAGAAGAGCAAGAGCAACTCTGAAGGGTCCCTTCCGTAGTGAGATATTCCGATTTCCACCTCTTTTGTAAGATTACAGAAAACACGCAGAAGTTGAGAGGGAGGAGATGCAAACACAACACCCAAGGTAAAAGCTGTCCTCTCCAGCTACGTCTGCCACCTCACCAGATGGACAGAGCACTCCCTTAGACTGTTCAGATTTCTCGGAAAAAAAACAACCAACAGGAGAAGGAAAGGAAATCCAGGTTTCCACCCTGAGGGATCCACTTTCCCGACCAGCCTTATTCTCATGCAAATACAAGGAACTGACAAAAAAATCCCCCAACACAAAACCAAACAAATAAATAAACCAATGCCAAGAGGAGGGTCAAGTAGCAATTTTTGTGAGTTTCTGAGGAAAGGAGAAGCCTCAGTCTGGACTGGCCCGAGTCCAGCCAGATAAAATGCACCATGGTGAGGAGCATCTACCTCTCCACATACTCCTGTGTTCTGTAGTTTAAAATATTAGGCAGAACACTAATGATAACTTTATCCTCCCACTGCTCACCTCTCTTGGGCAGCTCAGTATTAACACGAGGTTGTTCTTCCTAGCTCATTTAGTAAGCAAGAGCCAATTTAAATCAGCATATCCTTCAGGAGCAATCCATGTGAATAATGGCCCTGACTTGTTTTCCTACAGCAGTGGTGACTTATTTCGGCCTCCAGGGTGTTTCGGGGTTTCTAAGAGAGGTGCTGTGTTGGCTCCGCTGCCTGGGCACAGCCTGGCAGCTCCAGCACCTCCTGCGCTCGGGGGGTTTTATGGGCTTGTTGTGCTCCACTTCCCCGACACTTCTCCCGGCGTGGGAGGGAGCCCAGACACTCCAGATAATGCCTTCCAACATCTTCCTACTCAGGCCTCCTCAGAGACACTTTCCCTTCATTTGTCCTTTTCAGATGAGCGTGTTGTTCTTTTTATTTTCCAGTCTGAAGGCGAGACACCTGATGAGGGGGGAGCTGAAGTGGGAACGTGCAGCAGGCTCACGTGGGAGCAGCTCTGGTCCCACTTCTCCCACTCCAGCATTTACTTATTTTTCATTTTGTCCCACTAATCCTATTGGGGGTTCAAAACCGAACACAGCAAACCCAAAAGGGGAGGGTAACACCAGTAGCCCCCACCTCAGCCTACCTGGGTTCCTGGGGCATCTTCTGCCACGGTGTTCCCTTGGAATGAGCAGCTTCTCCCCACCGAGGCTCTTCCCTTCGTCAGGGAACAGCACAGGTGCTCCTCTCCCTCTGGGAGCATCACTCCACTGCTCCCAGGATGGGAGGCACCTGGGGAGGGAATGACCCTCAACGAGCTCATTAAGGGCTATCAGCCCCCCCATGGGTGTGAAACAACCCCTCCCCTTTTCCTGCCAGAGGGCAGGGTTAGGTGGGATATTGGGAAGAAATTCCTGGCTGTGAGGGCGGGCAGGCCCTGGCACAGGTTGCCCAGAGAAGCTGTGGCTGCCCCTGGATCCCTGGAAATGTCCAAGGCCAGGTTGGAGCATCCTGGGCTGGTGGAAGGTGCCCCTGCCCATGGTAGAGGGGTTGAAACAAGATGGTCTTTAAGGTCCCTCCCAACCCGTTCCATGATTCCATGACTGTCACAATGGCTGTGCTGTTTTGGCTGTGCCCCCTTGCACATCTTCTGGGTTTTATATACTTACCAAAAATAATCAGGGGGAAGCATCAGTTCCAATCCAAACCTGTATTTCCCTGAAGCATCACAGCTGGGAGAAGAGTCACTTGTAGGGCACAGAGGGGACCAGTCGAGGGACACAGAGCTTGACAGGTGATTTGCATAGCCAGAGGAAATGAACCAAAAGTTTAATATCCCCCCAAATCCCTTCAAGATATATTTTGCATCCAGCAAAATACTTTTACACTTCCTTAGAAATTCCTATTTTCCCCAGTTTTGCTCCCAGAATAAAACTAGCAAATCCATGCAGGCACTTGCTGTTTTCCCCACTCCCATCTGGAGTTTGCTATGGGTACCAGCCTGTGTAAGTGATATCATGGGACCTTTTTAATCCCATTATCCATGGAATGTGTCAGTAGCAACCCCAACCCTTGGGACGTGCAGCGTGCCCGGAGCACATCCCATTAGCTCCGTGACTTTCTCCAAATGCGAGGACCTTGGTCATTATTTAAATGGCTGCTGCTCAGATTTGCATCTTGGCCATTAGGTGAGCTTTTAGGAGGTGGTATTTCACGTCTCCTCAGCCTCCTGCTGTGCTGCTGGAAGGGGTCTGTGATCCCCGGGAGCAGCCGCTGTTAATGAAGGCAAATTTCAGGGACAGCTGAAGTGACACCGACCCTGCACAGACATCACAGGCACCCCGGGAGGAAAGCTCTGGAGCAGCGTGGGAATCAATAGGAGACACGCTTTGAAAGGGAAGAAGGAATTATCTGCTCTGACCTTTTGTTCTTTGCTCGTGCTCCTTCTCCCGACTCCTCTGTGCCACAGAAACGCCGCTGTGGCAGCGCTTGGGCCGTGGTCACAACCTCCCTCCCCAGCTGAGCAGCCAAGAATCTTCTGCCAGGGCTCTCCAGAATGTTTTAGTCTACCCAGCTTGGTTAGATGTGGGTTTTTTTAACACTTCCTGCTAATTCAAGTGGGTTTGACACAACCCTTCCCACGGGGTTCCTGGGGGGCACATCGGTGGTGTGACAGCTGCTGGGAACAGGGAAGAGCCAAAATGTGTTTCAGCTCTGGGGTCCCTGGCATGGGATGGACATGGACCTGCTTGGACCGAGTCCAGAGGAGGCCAGGAAGGTGATCAGAGAGCTGAAAACAGGCTGAGAATTTTGTGGGTTTGATCCTGAAGAAGAAAAGGCTCCAGGGAGACCCTTTCCAGTGTCTAAAGAGGCTCCAAGAGAGATGGAGAGGGACTTTGGAGAAAGGCCTGGAGTGACAGGACAAGGGGGAATGACAGATTGACAGAGGGTGGGGTTAGATGGGGTATTGGGAAGAAATTGTTCCCTCTGAGGGTGGGGAGGTCCTGGCACAGGTTGCCCAGAGAAGCTGTGGCTGCCCCTGGATCCCTGGAAGTGTCCAAAACCAGGTTGGACAGGGCTTGGAGCAACCTGGGCTAGTGGAAGGTGTCCCTGCCCATGGCAGGGGGTCGGAACCAGATGGTCTTTAAGATCCCTTCCACCCCAAACCATTCCATGATTCTATAAATATTGAACACCACAAGTGCCAGGGGAAGTGCTCTCAGAGCACTTGGTGTCACCACAGCTGGAGCTGCTCAGCTGCCACCACAGCCACTCCAGTCATTCCAAAACCAAGGGAGAAGCTGTGAACTGGCCCCCTGTTTGCTGAAACCATCAGACATTGGATTTATCTGTGGCTGAGAACTGCTGTGGTGCTCCCCAGACCATCAGCACACGCAAAGGAGAAAAGGCAGGAGACATCACATATGGAGGGAACATCCCCCTTGATGCCAAACCCAAGCCTTTATCCTGCTAAAGCAGCCTTGATCTCCAGCTCAGTACATCACACAGGAGGCCCCAGGGACTGATGTTCACTGCAGGGGGCTCAGGATAAAACTCAGCTGAAAGAGAAAGGCTTCACTTCACTTTTCCTGACATTTTTCCAGTTGCACGAGACCCTCTCCCAGCTCCAGCTGTGCCAGCTGCAGACATTCCCATCATCTCTCTTTCCTCTTCCAGTGCCCAGCTCAGGATGAGGGGCTGCCAGGCCAGACTTTCTCACCCCACACGGCGCAAATCCTAAATCCCAGGGAGCTGTTTTGCCTCTGAGCCTGAGAAGCTGCACCTTCCTCTGCCTCCATCCTTTAGCAGCTCCAAAATGAAGTGCAAGTGAACACTGAATTTTGCTTGTGTGACATCTCAGCTGGTCAGGAACACCCTGTAAAAAGCGGGGCCGGGCAGAGAGGGGGAAATACAGGATATTTTCCTTTTTCTGCAGGCTCTGTGTAATGTTGTGACCAAGTGATTTCTGCTTTCTCGTTAGATCCCGAGCAACATGGAAAAGGGTCAGTACCTGACATTTTCCAAGTGCAGCAGCAGCACTGACCACTTTATCTTCAGAGGGACTTGAGGCAGATTGCTGTGCAATTTAGTTACCTTGGTAACATCAGCCAGCATGGAGATTTGCAAATAGTTATGTCACCTTGCCAATCTGCCTCTCCACCTCCCAGGAATGCAGAACAAGCACTCAGTTCCAGGGGTATCACTCAAATTCATTGTACTTGCATTTAAGAAAACCAGTGTTGCTTTGCTTGTGGAATTAGCTTGATTCCAATGGGAATTCCCACAGCTCTGAGTGCGATTTTTTTTTTTTTTTCAGTTAAGAAAAAAATTCTTTAAAGGCCTGCCTATTTATTACTTCTGTTCCTTCTGAAACCACTTTGCATAAATGATATGACAGGGCCTCAAAATAAGTATTTTCAAACAATATTATCAAAACAATGTATCAAAACAATATTATCCTGATTCTCTTAATATTACACACACTTATTTTTCAGTCAGGAATTACAGGCTCAGGTCTATGAAGAGGGTTTGAAATAATGGAAATAGTGGGAAATAATGAAATAATAGAAACTAGTGAAACTTCAATATACTAAGAAGGGAAATGCTCTTTTTGTGGATATCATAAGCTATGGATAAGGATGGAAAACAAACCTGATAGTCATTGCTCTGCAAGGAAAAGGAAGCCTGAATAAAGGCTCTTAAAAATCCATTTTCAAAAGGAAAAAAAAAAGCCACTCCATTATAAATGTAACAAGGAGCCAATTAAAGGGAAGCTTGGCCTGAAATAAAGACATATATAAATTTCCTTTTTTACTTTCTAAACAGACAAAATGCCTTAGATTGTCAGTTGGTGCCTTAAATCACGTGTGTGAGGATGGAACTGGAGATTTCTTCCTTGTATCCAATCTAAACCTACTCACATTTGTTGTAGTCCTGCTCCTGGGGTCCTCTCTTTCTTTTTAAAGGAATTTTTTTGTCCAGCCTGACGTGACTGGATTCTCTTGAGTGTGATAAATCCCTTGTCTTGAAAGTACAGTTGGGAAAAACAAACAAACAAACAAACAAAAAAAATCAGGAAACTTTTTCTGAGTTTAGTTTCCTTAATTAAATCTTAACAGTAATAAGGACTAAATGAGGCTCCTGAGCTTTATGTTGTTTAGCAGAGCACAGAATCCCTCTGATGCCACTGCATGAGAATGGCAGCAGGACATAAACATAATATCCTCATAACTTAAATTTCGCCCTCTTTTACTTTAGTACCTTCACTTTTTCTTTTTTTCAAAGCTATTCTGAGAATTAGCTGAGAATTAGAACTGAGCCAATATGGCAATTATTTGGACAAGAACTGGAGGGAAGAGACAGCAGAGGTCTTGCCTTTTTGTGTCTTTGGCTCTCTGGGAGGGAAGGTGGCACAATCACCCCTTTTTTTTTCACGCATAAAACATCCCTGTCCCACAGAATCATGGAATCATTAAGGTTGGGAAAGCCCTCTGAGATCAACAAGTCCAATCATTAACCCAGCACTTCCAGCCCCACCACCAAAACCACGTCCTCAAGCACCACATCTACGCATTCTTTGAACACTTCCAGGGGTTGTGATCCCTCCACTGCCCTGGCAATCCTGTTCCAATGCCTTTTGAGGGAAGAAATCTTTCCTCCTGTCCAATCCACATGCAGATGTGGAGCTTAATGACTAATTTTTCACAGACTTAACCCAGAACATGGTTCATCTCCTCAGGGAGAAAAGCCAGATTCTCAGGCAGCACCTTGGGAAGCTTTAGGGTTTTCCAGGAACTGTAGATTAGGGTTCACTATCAGAAGAACCCTTCAGCATCACCTGGGAGCACCAGGTTGAATGAATAGATAAATAGTATTTCCCACTTTGGATGCTAAAACCCCCTCTGGAAAGCTGGCCACAAGTTCAGGAGTGGGAGCTGGGGTTGAAGGTTTGTGTTTCTTCCCCTAAAAGGACTGGAAGCAGCTGGATGTTCATCTGCTAGCCCCATTACAATCCCACTGAGGACAATATGATTCCCCACCTGAGTGGCTGATTGCAAGAGTCAGACTGTTGGGCACAAATGTGTGTATTTATTATACATAATATACGGGTCTGTATCCTAAATTCATGCCAGGCAGCTGTTTATTTTGGAGCAGACAGCTGTTAGTGGGATTCAGTCCCTGATTTTTTCAAATGTCACAGGAAGAAACATTGCATGTGAGCTTGCAGTTGCATAAACTTCTCTCTAGAATTAATAACATTTCTGAAACCACACATGGATTTGCATTAATAATGATCACTCATTACCATTTCAATATTTTACCTGACAAAAACTACTTCTAAAAAACTGCTTTATTGGGTCAGCACAGAGCTGTTTTTCCCTCTTAATTTTCACATTATTAGGAGCTGTATAGTAAGTTTCAATTTTAAGTTAGATTATTATTATTTCCAATAAACTATGAACTTAAAGCATTTTTACTTTTGGCCACAGCTCCTTCCTTCAACAACAACAACAAAAGACAGATCTGTGATTTTTATTTTTAGCCAAAGTTTTAACTTTGAAACAGCGAAAATACAAGTGGTGTAAATACCAGCAGTGAAAATGAATTTCCTATTTCCATCCTACTCCCACTTCATGGGTTAATACTTCATCAGCTTCAGCACTGAAGGGTAAATCAGCAGCACAAGGAGGAGAGAAATGTTAACATCTCCATTTGGGAACATTTTAAACCTGATTTCTTTAAAGTGGTGTTGTTCTAAAGGGTCATTTAAATGCGTATATTTACACAGATAATAGATAAAGGATTTTGGTATGGACTTCCATGCCGGCTTTTAACGCACAGCATTTTTGCTGCCATGGCAGATTTTAGTTCAAACAGTGTGAAGTTGGACTGTTGGCCAAAGCTGTGGCAGCAGCTTTAGTGTGTGATACAGTCAGATGTTCCTACAGTCCAGCCTCTTAGCCTTGGGCACGCAGGAACAGAGATCTGATCCTGGATAAGCACTTACTAATGGGATAAGTCTGAGCTTAATTACCTGCTTGCACTTTCAATCACCTGACTGCCTGAGCGTGGAATTTTATGCACCCAGAAGTCATGGGAAAGGTGAAGCTGCAAAAGCAGCAGGTGAAAACACACATTGACACATTGGTCTAGCTGATTCCTCCTTCTAGTTCCCAAAAATCTGATAATTTCAACAACCAAAAAAAAAAAAAAAGCGTTTAGTATCTCTACAAATTTTCACGGATCCCTGGCAATGGTGTTTCACAGGATCATTTTGTGATTGAGGGAATAAAATGAGGGGAAAGCAAGTTCAGTTCAGCTTTTGGGTTTGCTCCTGACTGCTTGTGTCACATCAGGGATGTCTTTTAACCTCATGGAATCTCAGGTCCCGTGTGTATGGTGGGAGAAACACAGCCTGCCCTCAGAGGGACTGTGAGGATACAATCAGAGCTTGGGAGAGTCTCAGGCACAGCAATGTGGCCTGGATAAATACACACTCTGAAAACAGGGTTCCATTCCCCTCCTATTTATCATTCATAGGTTGCTAGTTCATTACCTGTAGCTCTGAAGGGTAATTCATATCAGCACAAGAAGGACAGAACCATTAGTATCTTAATTCTCAAGCGTTTTATCCATGGCTTGCTCTGAGATGGTGTCGGGCTAAAAGCCACACAAATGCAAAGCAACAGGGAGAAAGATCCTTTGCTTTTAAGTAATTCAACACAACTGCTTAATTCCTAGCACTCCAAAAGGCCATTTTCCTCTTAAATCCACTGCTTTTAGCTCTAAAACCTGTGAGGTAAATACCTAATAGCGTGCCTGTGCTGTATGCGCTGTGATCACCAAGGAGCACAGGCTTTTCTGAGGGAGCTCTTAACTTCCAGACCATGCACACTGGAATTCCCACCTGGCTTCTGGACTGGTTAATCTGCTCTGATAACCCAGGATTGCCTCGGCCTGTTCATCAACTGATTCAACTCAATAAAGCAGAGGCAGGAGTGCATTAATTAGAGGCGACGATGTGTCAGGTGAATGAATCTGGGACAAAATCAGGGGCACACACAGACCTGGTCACTGCCACCAGCACTGCCTGAATTCCAGGGGGCCTGTTATCCATGGCCAACCCAGGGATCCTGCTCCCCACAGCGTGGAATCATTAAGGTTGGAAAAGACATCCAAGATGAAGCTCAACCATTAATGCAGCACCCCCTTCATCACCACTGAACCACGTCCCCAAGGGCCACATCCACACACCTTCTGAGCACTTCCAGGGATGGGGATTCCACCACTGCCCTGGGCAACCTATTCCTGTGCCTGATCACTTTTTAAGAGTAGAAATTTTCCCTAATATCTAATCCAAACTTCCCAGGGCACAACTTGAGGCCGTTTCCTCCCGTCCTGTCCTTTGTCCCCTGGGAGCAGAGCCCAAACCTCCCCTCGCTCCAACCTCCTGTCAGGGAGTTTTAGGCAATGAGAAGGTCCCCCTTGAGCCTCCTTTTCTCCAGGCTGAGCCCCCCCAGCTCCCTCAGCTGCTCCTGGTGCTTCAGACCCTTTCCCAGCTTCGTTCCCTCCTCTGGACATGCTCCAGCCCCTCATTTGGAAGCCCAAGGACCAGTGCCCACATTTTGGCCATTAACTGGTGAAACTCTTCTGGGCAGTGCCCAGGAACAGGTGAAAAGGAGACACTGATGTCCACAAAGCTTGCAAGGAATTCCCAACCCCAGCCATCAGCTGGGCCCTGATGGAAACTGGGCAGATTCCCGTGCATGGGATGAAGCAGATTTATCCATGGAGCTCATCTGGGTGGTGGGACCTTCCCACTGAGCCTGGTTAGATGAGAAAAGGCAAAGGATATGCAGGACACAAAGATCCAGGCTGTCACTTCCCTCTGCCTCTCCCATCCATCACCCACTCACAAATGCTGATCAGAGGGAAGGGCTGTGACCAGACACGAAAGACAAGAAGCAAACAGAGAAAAAAATGAGGCTTTGAGAGTTTGTGGGTTTTTTTTTTTTTTTGTTCAACCCAGAAGGCAAAAATAAGTAAAAATAAGCCTGGTAAAATCAGAAAAAAACATGGATGATTTTCTCAGTCAGATTTAAGCCAATGCCTACTGGTGCTGGAGAACCTTCTGAAGAACCCACAGGGAGACTCAGAGTGGTCCTTCCAGAACAGCCTGAATTGAAATTAAAGCCTAAACATCAGCAGTGAAAAACAGTCTAACAAATACCTGAGTCCAACTGGGAGATGTAATGAGCCATCCTTTGTAACACACACAGAGCACTGCAGGAACTTGTGTTTCTGCAGCTCTGGAAGAATGCTGTGATTTAAATTTTATACCCCACTTTTTCTGGGCATTTATTTATCTCAGAAGGAAAATAGCATCACTTTTGCCTTTGCTCCCTTTTTCATACCAAATGCAAGTCGGGTTTCTTCTTCTAATGAATTATTCTGATTAATTTCATTATTTTTTTTATTTGTTACCCTGGCTTGCTGTCATTTCTTCCGGTTTTTGCTTTGTTGAAGTAACCAAAATGGTGGAGCTGATCCAATTTCTTGTTCTTAAAATTTAATCACAGTTATCCAGAAGAACTCACAAGGAACAAGAAAGCAACTTTTTCTTATTCCAAGCTGCAACCACACGTGTCCAAACATTTCCCATTGAGGTCCCCAGAAGGTTTTCAAGAGCTGAGAGATTTTAAACACAATATGTGAATTTTAAGAGAATTTTTACTAGAGATGGCACAGAGCCTGAAATGCTCAGGGCTGGACATTGGAAAGAAGTAAAACAAATGGGAGGAGGAGGAAAGCGAAGCAGGGGTTTGTTGTGGTGGACAAGGAAATGAGAGAGGGGAGAGCAATTCCCCTCTTGGGAAGGGAATTTGGAGAGCAGAATAGAAGAGACTGAAAGGTTTGCTGGGAAAAAAAACTGATCAAAACAAGTGTTTCTGGTTTAAGCAGAGAAATGGAGATAATTTATTATTATTATTATATTTAATAAGTATATTGTGGAAGAAGCCAGAGAAAATGGAATGGAGACAGCTGGAGGGCTGATTTACAGTGACATTTGAGGATGAGAGAATCTTGATAAAACAGCAGTTCTGGGCATGAAAAAAGGAAAGACAGAGGGAGAAAGTGGGGAAAAAAATAAGATTTGAAAGTAAAGAGCAAAAATAAAACACATCTACCTCATAACTGAAGAGGACAAGAACCATAACCCAGAGCACCTGCTGTTCAGAGCTCTGTAATAAACTAAAGAGAAGCATCTTTGCTATTCATGACTTCTAAAGGATAATATGGAATAAGTTTCCAATATAAGTCTGAATTTACCAACTTCTTTAAGTGCCCTGCGTGTACAACCCAAATCTCCAGTGCAGAACCCTTTTCCTCTTTCTTTTTTTTTTTTTTTTTTTTAATCCTTTCGAAGCAAAATACAGGTCTTTATTGCAGACTTTCTTCCTCTTTTTTATCCTTTCTATGGAAAACACAGAGCTATATAAGAACAACTGATATATTTATCATGTGATCTCTACTTTTTTAATAAAACCTATTTATTCTGTTTTCCTCTTTCAGGAGTCATCCCCTGCTTTGCCACCCAGATGCTCAGCAGATGTTTTCTGGCTCTGCAGGACCTGTGGGACGTCCATGGTCCTGTCCATGAACGGTGTTATCAACATGGTAATTAAAATAACGTTTGTTCAGGTCCATAATTAACAGTAATGATGGGATGTTGCTCTGTTCCATAAATCTGGGGGCTCCAGCCAAGCCTAAACAGCAGCTTAAACAGCTGAGAAATGGGATGTCCCTTTTAAAGGGGGATGGATTTCTCCATGAGCATTTATTAAAGAAATATTAAATAATTATTAATTTTAAAATAAATCTTTGTGGTCTGTCAGTGAAAATACTGTTCTCTGATGTTCTATCAACCTATATTTAAGGATATAGGGGTATAACCTTTATTCTTCTACTAAGGATCAGGGTATGAGATTTTCACATCCCAATTTTCTGTTGCTGGTGTTTCTCAGTGTTGCCAATAAAAATATCCTTCAAGAAGACGTACCCAAAAAGTAATTATTACAGTAAAAAAGGGATATAATTCCATTTAACAATGACAAAAAAGTGGATTTTTTAATGGATTTGTAACACCTTGGCTATTTTAGACAGTGTTCACCCTGCTAACTACAAAGACAAAGGTTGGACTTAATGATCTTTGATCTTAATGATCTTGAAAGTATTTTCCAGCCTTAATGATTCTAGGATTCTAAGTACTTGTGGTCAGCTGTGACTAAAATCTTCATTCTTCAGCCCCCAAATTACAAATTAATCTCCAGGGTTTTTGTTCTGAGAGCCTCACCTTCCCTGGGCCCCAAAAAGGAGAAGAAAACTTCACCTGTGTGCAAATCACAGGCTGAAATACCGTCCTCCAGAGAGAGAAATTATTTCTAATATCTCCATTATTGATAACAGCAGAAAGGGAAAAATGAGTGAATGTCACCCAGATGAAATCAGGAAATCGAGTGCAGCAAGGGGGAAAGTAGAGATATTGGAGATGTGGATGAGAATGAACCTCAAATGCTTCAGAATAAATGTATGTTTGGGAAAAAAAATTAGTTGAGGAAACATTAATGGGAAGGAAGAAGATGAAACTGTGGATGGAGCGGTGACTGATGGAATATTCCTGAGCTGGGATGGCAAACACAAGGCTGTGACACCAAAAGCAGGTCAGTGCTCAACGAAATGAGCCAAAGAGTGAAATGTTGGGCCACGGGAATGAAGTTTTCCCACCCAGAATGATGTGATTGGTTCTGCATGCACAGTTTATGGCACCAGTAAAAACTGAGGATAAACGTGGTTTTACTTAAAAACATCTATAGCAACACTGAGGGACTCAAGATTCCTTTTATTAGCACAAGGTAATAAAAGATGGCATCTAATGTGTTTTTATGCACTGCATTTTTTAAGATAAGCACCGCTCAGAGTACAAACCGTTCTTTGCACGTTGATAAAAAAAAAAAAAAATCAAATTACCACAGCTGATCCAAACTATTTTACAGGGATAATTACAGAAAATGCTTGTTTGGGACTCCACGTGGTTGGTCAGCTCCTTAAGAAGGAGAGAGATTAATATTAAAGTACTATAAAATGTATAATATGCTCCCACTCGAGTGCTTGTGTTCTTCAAGCCTCCTTTGAGTGATCTCAGCCCCAGGATTTGTTTCACATATTCTGAAGGTCCTGCAAATGACTCTGCTTTTTGCTCCATCTCAGGGAGTTGCTGGGGCTGCCGTGGCTTGGTGTTGTGCTAATATTTGATTTACAGAAGGGGGAGCATTTCAAGAGACACACAGAGCCACTTGGTGGAAATTCAGCTTGTTCTGGGTTTGAAGTGCTGGTGATTTGTGTTATCTGGAGGGTCATCATTTTGGTTCCCCTCCAAGCAAGCTGATTACCCAGCATAGCTGGGGAAATATGTGTTTACTGGCACAAAACTGAAGATGTTTATTTGAAAAGCAACCCAGCAAAAAGGTTCCTTCTTCAGCTTGAGGGTTAGAGAGGAAAAAATGATAATTAAAACAAGGGCAGCATCGCTGGGGTTGCTTCATTAGCAGAGAGATCAAGATTTGGGTGAAGGGCTAAAGGAATATAAAAACTTGGTAACTTTGAGTGAAAGTCAAAGTCAGACCTCGTGGACAATCCCTGTGATCTGCCAGGCTCGACAGAAAGGGCCATGGAATTGCAAAGAAATGAAAATATGGAACGGAACGAGACAAATTCTGCTCCCTTGGAATTGCTCTGAAATCACGTATTTTCTCATTTGCAGATATGTCTGGTTTTGCTAATTTTTCCCTCAGTTCTATCACAGCGTAAATGTAACAAATGAAAATCAAATGTGTTCTGGTTTATGGGTTAGAAATTTAGCTCAGAGCTCGAAAGAACCTTCCATACGGCCCCGAAAGCTGCATGATGATGATTTTAGCTCTGGTTCAATGAGCAAGGCCAAATTTAAGATAGTTTTTTTTGGTGTTCTTTTATAAATAGATCCTAACTGAAACAATATGAAACTCACAGTGCTCATTAAAATGACAACTTCAAAGAGCAGCATTTAACTTGGAATGAAATCAGACCTTGAAGAAGGCCAAAAAACTGAGAAGGTGCCTCAGCAAACAATATAATCCTCCCGTCAGCCAGGCTGCTTTTCAGGCTTTAAGAGGAAAAAAAAAAAAAAAAAAAGATAGGGGCTCATTTTGATGCAAAATTCATGTAATCTGACAAAAATCACGCCTAGGAACGGAGCAGAAAATGAAGCATTTTTCACCTTGAAAAGAGAATACATAAAGGGAAGGCAAAGACCTTTGCAAAAGGGATGAGGGGGGTGTCTGCATTGGAGGGAGCAATAAAGGGCTCAGATTCGGCTCTGAATGAATTCATCCTGCGATGACACAAAATAAAACCCAATAAATCTAATTTACATGTCTATAACACAATGGAGTTTCACCTCTGATCAAGAGGCTCAACCTGCTTTGACTGATGAGCAAACACACCCACTGAATTTTGATTTTGATGGGAAAAAATATTCATTTCTTTTGTTTTCAAGGAAAAGATACTTAATAAGATTTCACTTAGGCTCCTTTAATACATTTAGCTAAGGAAAGAGAAATAAATAATGTTTCTAAAGCGTGGAAATATACTGCTGGTTAAATCATGGAAATATTCAGGTGCTTTACTTAGTATCTACCTCAATACTTATAGTTTATAACTCTAATATTAAAGACAAGGAATTGACAGGTCATTCAAAATAATTTTAAGACGTGTTTTCTTGTATTATTGGTTTTTTTCAGTGAGTATAAGAGGGATTCCCACTCTGGCAACCTGATATTTTTCAGTAGAACTTGGAATATAAGAGAATCACAGAATGGTTTGGGTTGGAAGGGACCTTAAAGACCAACTTGTTCCACCCCTTGCCATGGGCAGGGACAATAATCTCTAAAGAAACTAATTTTTTTATTCCACAGAAAAGTCAACCAAATTTTTCAAAGGGTGATTGAGGGGAAAAGTTGAAAGATGAGACCTCGAGAATAGAGATATTTCCAAACTGGTAGAGGTGTGGGGGGGGAAAAAGTCAGGTTTTCCAATTCTAAAAGGTAGTAATAACCAAAAAGCCCGTTAGTTTCTATTTTAATTTAGTTTCTGAGAAGAAATAAAGTTTCTTGTGCGTTTTGATGTCACAGGGTAATTGCCAGAAAGAATTTTAATGAAGATCCTTTTGCTACAAACCGCCTGAAATGTGGAAAAAATTGCTTCTCTGAACATGGAGGTGCCCTAATTCCAAGGTATTCTCACACTGTTTCATGCACTATTTTGGGGTATTCAAGCTCAGAACACCAAAAAAAAAATATCTGTAATATTATCTGGTGACAAAACACAGTGGTGTGACAATGGACATCCACATTCAGTGCCAAAATGTGAATTTAAGGCCATTTGTCCCCTTCAAGTGTGGGCAAAAATGCCTGCTGGAACATCCCCTTGCTGGTGTTTCACCAGGCTGCTCCAAATTAGCCATCAGCAAGGTTTTATTGCCCATTTGCTTTTATTAACAGTATTTAGATGGAATTTTAGATTTTCCCTCTGCCCTACCCATTACAGGACGGAGATGGATGTTCTCTGGATGCATCAGCTTCTTCACAGAGATGCTTTTGGGGATAAAAGGACAAGAAGAGGCTGAAAGGTGTCCCTGAAAGGGATCTTTGGTGCAAATAGGCTGATGGGGAAGGAACAGAACAAAATGTTCTCTGCTTGTCAGAGGTGCTGAACCAGCCCTGCAGTGGCCTGACTGCCAAAAAAGAGCCAGAAAAAAAGAGGAACAGAATGGAGTTGTTACATTGCTTTACAAAGAAGAAGTGTAGCACATGCCAGGAGAACCCCTGACTGACATCTTACTGCCATCAGGCAGCAAAAGCTGGCTCTGAACTCCCAGAAGATGGAAGCAGGGAAAAGCCTTGCCTAAGGAGATGCCCCCCCAGAAAGGCCAGGAGAGGATGGCAATGAACTCAAAACTCCCCCAGGGCAACCCAGAGCAGCCTGAAAGATGAAACAGGGAACAAGCAACTGAGCTGAGAATATTTTTTTTACTTTAAAAACATTGTTTGGGGCAGAAGCTTCCACTGTGTTTCAGGTCCAGCTTTGTACATCACAGAGTTCTCAAACATAGTGGTGGGTGTAGTCTTGCTTTTTTGTTATCTCTTGGAAAAAAACCATTAAGGGCATAAACATATCCTTCAGATAATTTTTAAACCTGTTGGAATTTGGGGTTTGGTGGATTTTTTTTTTTTTTTAGGTTTTTAGTTTTTTGTTTGTTTTAGTTTGGCTTTTTTGTTGTTTTGTTTGTTTGTTTGTTTTTTGGTGGGGGAGACATTTGGGCACCTCCTCAGTATCCTGAGCAGTTTTGACTCTCTCTAACATCTACTTTTCCCTTCCTTTCTTTCCTGCTGAATGCTCTACTCACCAAGTTATTTTATTACTTGGTATATTGAACACACAGACTCCACAGAAAACAATAACCCCTGAAAACAAGGTTCTACATCCAAAATAAATTAGTCTCATGCATTAGCTGGAACCAGTTTCTCTTCAATGAGAGATGCAGAGCTCACTTCCACTGTGCATTACCCAAACAATCAAGCCCAGCCTGTCCCATGAGGAACATCAATAAGTAAATTCTACAAGACACAGTAAAAATGAATCATTTTTACTTCCATCAGAATGCTGGATAATATATGATAGAGAGCTCCCCGTGGCATATGGCTAAAAATGACATTATTTAATGGCTTTTGCATCTGTACAGTTAAGACCATGGGGGATAATTTAAATTTATAACATGTTACCGCTTCTTGCACCGTTTCAAAGTGCAAGGATTGATCTGCTGGGGGAAATGCAGCTCATTCCTGCAACTTTCACTCCCAAAGAAGAGCGTTGCCCAGATAGCCCCACCAGGAGAAGATAAACACAAAGTCCAGGAACCAAACCTGTTGCTACCTGTTGTACCCAGGTCACCATTATTTGTCACATTATTGATCTCTCCAGCCCTTGGTAGTTCCCACTGCAACCCCCAATTTATTTAATATGTTATTGATCATGAGAAGCTTCTCCCTATCGTGGTCTTTGGGGATTTTTTTTCCTCTACAATTTTGAACATAGCCTAAATAAATTCTTTTCGATCCCATGTGATTTACAGTAATCCTGGTCATTGTTTTCCATCCCCACTAACGGGCTCAGTGCTGTTCCCAGGTGGAGCTGACTGGATTAGATACCCCACCAGCACAGGACATATGGACTGTCCTCCCTCAGCTGCCAGGAACTGGGTGACTTGCAAAATTAGGATGTCCCAACATCCCCCTTCCCACTTTGATGCAGAAAAGTGACTGAGTTGGAATAAAAAGAAGAGGGGTTTTAGGGATTTTTACAAGAACACACACGAGGAAACGACAGAGAAACATTAGAACAGCTGGACCAGCTCAAACTCATCATGAGTGTTAAAACCCACGTCCTCCATCATCACCCACAGCCTTTTCCAAAGGGAAAATTCTGTCAGGAGGGATTTCTCCCTGGAAAGGGTGGTCAGGCACTGGAAGGGGCTGCCCAGGGAGGTTTGGAGTTCCCATCCCTGGAGGTGTCCGAGGCAGGACTGAACAGGGCACTCAGTGCTGAAGGTGCTGACCAGTGAAGGGTTGGGCTCTGTGACCCTGGAGCTCCTGTCCAACCTCAACGAGTCTGTGAAAGGCCCACAACACCTTGCTGTTTGTGGTCTAAATATTCCCTGAAACTGAGGCAGAATCATCTTCTGCTCACTTTTTGACCCCATGCAGATTTTTAGCGTACCTTCCATCCAAGACAGACACAACCCCTGATGGTGATGAACCAGTGAATACACAGCAGGTCATTAAAATCTGAATTTCTAAATACCATTCCTAGGGCTGACAGGAACAATTCAAACCCCCTTATTTTAATTTCTGAAGCAACAGCTACAGTCAAGGCTCCAGAGGGAGCTCTGAACCCGGTCCTTTGGAAGGTGTCCCTGCCCATGGCAGGGGTGGCACAAGATGAGCTTCAAGGTCCCTTCCAACCCAAACCATCCCATGATTTCCCATGCTATCTTCTACAGAGAATTCTTCATCTTCTCTGTCAATCCCTGGCTTTGATCCCACACCAAGAACTCCCATAGTTTGTCCATGCCCTTTTCAAAGCATCACCAGGTACCTGGGATGACACTGTGGGACTGCACATGCAAATAGTTCACAAGAAAAGGACATAAAGAGCTAAAATTTGGGTTTAGGCGATTCAAAACGTGAAAGATGTCTCAGCAAGTCACCATTCTTCACTGTTAATTACCATAAAGCACTGATTCACAGAAATCTAGAGAAATAAATACTATGATTATGAGCACTTTTCAGGATCCATAGCACAGCAAATCGTCACATTTGGTGTATCTCATTAATAACAAAAAAAATATTGTGGCTGGGCTCAGCTGTTTATTTCAAGGGCTACTCTTTATGTTTCTTAAATGTTTAATAAATATCCTTTAAAATAATTTTTAAAACATACATGAATTAAAAAAGAGGGGCAAAAAAAGGCTCTGTGTCTGCACGAGCACAGAACCTCAAGAGTTCCTCCTCACAAAATGACATTTTAAACCTGGGAACAATTGCTGTAAAAATTGCTGGTTTTCTCCATACATAAAAGACTTAAAGATCAAGGGTTGTTTTCCTTCAGAAAGGAGGAAACAAATCCTTTAAATATAATTACACCATTATTCTAAATATAATTGGAGCACAGGAATCACCACTGACAGTGGTGGCTCTGGAATTGTTAAGATGGATAAGGTAGAGCTTATAGAATGTGGTTGCTGGGAATTTTGTCTTCTTCCATTAAGTGGACAATTTTGAGGTATGTTTCAAGACAATAAGTTTTTTTTTTAATTACTTATTGTATTCCTGAATGCCAGTTAATTTTTCAGGAAAACAACTGAGCTGCATAAACCTTAAAATACCCTTTAATGCTACAAGGATTGTTATTAATAACAGGGATTGAGAGAACAATGCTATAAAAATACATTGTAAGTTATTTGCCCACGTTTTAGACCTTATATTTTTAATATACACACACCTGGCATTGTGCTTCTTACATATTAAACCCCAAATATATGTATATTTAAAGCTATATTATTTATCAAATTGGAAGCTCTGTCACCTAATCTTCCCAACAGTGCATTCAGATGAAACAAGAGATTACACCTAAATATATCATAGTATTTAGTATTATTTTGATTTAGTGTTTGATCAGATGAACACATATAAAACCCACAATATTTGGCTTCAGTCAAGTGTATGAGGGAACTCTGAACAACTTAAATAAAGGCCTGGCAAAATCAGAACAAGCATCTAAAAAAAAATGGCATCTGAGGAACTGAAAATTTAGGGAGTAAAAAGAGCAAGAAGAAAAGAAATCAGGGAGAGCAAGCAAGGAAGGGGATTGGAAAAAGGACAGGGGAAGATGAATCTTCAAAGACTTGTGCAAAGGCAAGTACAGGTTGGCCAATCCTCATTAAAGCTCAAAGAATAAACAAGATGGGAAAATTCACAGCCAGACTCTGGAAGGTGGAAATTCCCATCTGTGAAACCAGTTGATCCCCCATCCTTATGTGATAATTAAACCTATCCATTAAAAATTGACAGGGGCAACCTTTCCATGCGTTCCTACAAGGATTTAACCATAAATTTCAGAACATTCCCAGTTGGAAGTCGGATTAATTTTTAATCGTAGTTTAGTGCAATTTCACATCCTTCCTTTCTACGTCTGAGCAGCTTTGTGTGAAACCATCACAACTGCAAACCCAAGGTGGGCTGTGCCTGCTGCCCTTCCTGGGGCTGTTAATGGCAGCGTTTTCTTCACAGTCTCAAGATGAGGAAGTGAATTAAATCGCTTGGGTGGCCTTCGTGGAGCAGAGAATGGCTAATTAGTTATTTGTGCGCTCACAGAAACGATCTTGTGGAGGCGACAATTGCTCTGGCTACCAGTTAACTTCAAGGAAGACCCTGAAAATTGACTGGAGAGTGGATTTTAAACGGCAAATACTTTGTTTGGCAACTCCCTCTGAGCTCATGGCTGTGTTAGTCACTGCTGGGATCACACTCACTGGTGTGCTGAGTTGTCACTGCACCCTGGGCAAACCTCACAGCTCGTTATCAAAGTCCCTTGGTGCTTTAATTTCATTTTTCCTCGCTGAATATAACTGCCTTTTAAAATCTTGAAATGGTTTTAGGTATCCGAATGGAAATATTTTCTTTAAATCTTTAATATTAGTTCCTTTTCTGAGCATAATAAAGATTTTTGAAGATAGAGGTAAAAGTTCCAGTTGACTTTGGGGAAACAAAGCCTATGTTCTATCAGATTTACTAACCACCAACTTTTAAAAACCATTTAGCTCTTTAAGTTGTGATTTTTAGGTGGGATCTGCTTTTACTGGTGAAAAGTCACCTCTTTGAAACTCCTCCTGCATATCTGCATTGCCCTTTGCACAGCCAAGCGCAATAACCTAAGGAATTCTGTGGAATCCTTCCTCCTGCTGGCAGGAACACAACCAAAATATTTGCAGAGAAGAAGTGAAACGCAGCAACAATGCCAGAGCTACAGAAGTGTTTGGACAACACTCTCAGGCACGTGGGGGGATTCCTGGGGCTGACCCGTGCAAGGCCAGGAGATGGGCTTGATCCCCCTAAGTCCCATCTTAGGGGATAATTATATAATCAACCCTTTCCAGAAGCATCTCCTGTGCTAAATAGAACATCCCCTCTGATGTTGGGTGTTAGGACATTACATATGCACATCCCACAGCAATCTGGGTTTGATAGCGAGAATATATATTTAGCTCTTATCTTGTGGAGTGACTTTTAATGACATTTAGAAGTGCTAAGGCACTTGGAGGATTAGGCTCTTTATTAGTCCCAGTGTTTCCCTGTAAGCAGTTGCTCAGATATTAAACATTCCCTCTGCCAGGGCTCATAAAACAAACACTGAGTCCTCTTGATAGGAGGCAAATGTTTCATGTAATTTTGTTTCAATTAGTTTATTCTTGTCACCTTTACACATTTATCTGCATAAAACCCTTCATGGTGTAGCACTTATTTACCTCATCCTCTAATTAGTAAGTGCTGAGCCTTGAGAAACTGCTTCCATTTTTATTCCACCCCTGCTCTGGAGCCAGGCTGGGAGAGCTGGGGGTGTTCACCTGGAGAAGAGAAGGATCCAGGGAGACCTGAGAGCCCCTTGCAGGGCCTAAAGGGGCTCCAGGAGAGCTGGAGAGGGACTGGGGACAAGGGATGGAGGGACAGGACATAGGGAATGGCTTCCCACTGCCAGAGGGCAGGGATGGATGGGATATTGGGAAGGAATTTGTGGCTAGGAGGGTGGGGAGGCCCTGGCACAGGTTGCCCAGAGAAGCTGTGGCTGCCCCTGGATCCCTGGAAGTGTCCAAGGCCAGGTTGGAGCAACCTGGGCTGGTGGAAGGTGTCCCTGCCCATGGCAGGGGGTGGCACTGGATGATCTTTGAGGTCCCTTCTAACCCAAACCATTCCATGGTTCTGGGATACAAAGGGATTTTGCAGAGGGTGCCTCGCTGGCCCCTTCAGCACATGCACAGATAACACCCCCCCCAGAGCACACAGAGAGCTGGCAAAGCTTCCACCTTTCCTACCAAGGCAAAGGCTTAAGAAGAAGAAACCTGAAGTTCTTCATCCCCTCAGGTTCAATAATAAAAAGAACCGAGTTGGTGTTTCATTGAAAAATCATTGAAAGCCCCACTCAGGGCTTCTGTTGTTGAAATGAAATGACTTAAATGACTTCCCTGAGCATTTTCCTAAAGAAAACCTTCATCTTAGCCCAAATCCCTGCAAAGCCAATAAACCCACCCAATAACACACCAGCTACCACTGAGTATGTCCAAGCCTCCAGGCACCACTTTGTCTTTCCACTCTGAAGCAGCACAGCCACGAGCCAGGGACGGGATGATTTTAATATTTGCCCGGCACTTTCTTCTCCAAGACAACTCGAGGTTGAGAAAAATCGAGGCCCTTTCAAAAGGACACAGCGTTCATTCTGCTGTAATCTGAAGCTTTCTGTACCCCGCTGCTGTCCTTCCTGACAGCCCCCCCCAGGACTTTCATGTGGAGAAGACTTTGGTGCCCTGCTTAGGAACGAGCCAGATGAAAAAAGCGGGATGGCAGTGCCTTGTTCCTGCGGGGGGAAGGAACATCAGATGGACCTTTTCACCTTTTCACTACTCCGTTTTTCAAAACCTGATTTTATTATTGAAAGGGCTGACAAATTCCCCCCCCCTATCTGAGGTACCACTTGTCCCATCTGGCCAAAAAGATATCTTTTAACACCAGGAAATTCCGTGCTTGGACTGAATTCTGCAGCCTAAACACTGAACCCGGAGATGTGGGAACCCGGGGTGGGGAAGCCAATTATTTCCCCTCTTGCGAGTTGATTTATATTACAATTCCAAATGTAAACACAATAATTCCAGCACTCTTCCCTCCAGAGGGAACACAGACAACAAGATAATGCAGAGAGGATTCGTTTCCTACAAGCTGCCTTTGTGTTGTTTATTGAGCTAAATAAACATGAGGGATGTGCAATACATAATCACAGAGCATCTTTCTGTGGCAAGATAACTTGAGAGTGGGGTTTTGTTCTAGTTTTAAAGTAAGAATTAGA
Organism: Empidonax traillii; assembly: GCF_003031625.1. Classification (NCBI taxonomy): domain Eukaryota; kingdom Metazoa; phylum Chordata; class Aves; order Passeriformes; family Tyrannidae; genus Empidonax; species Empidonax traillii. The sequence goes on from NW_020956227.1 coordinate 75,348, forward strand.
GGAACTGGTGATATGAAAAGCAGGACTAAAGCCAACTGGGAACTGCTTTTTTCATTTGAGAGTACAGAGGTTTCCCCACAAGTTTTGCAGGGCAGGCTGTGACCAGGTGCATCTCAGCTTTCTTAGAGAAATATTTCTAATTTTTTTAAACCTAGATTAGTATTTCTAATTAGTTAGATCAGTATTTCTCCATTTGGGTTTGCTTAGAATTATGGCTGATAATTTACCTTTGATTGTTATTCGTGCCAGCCACTCTCTCCCTCTCCCTATCAACAGTTAATGTGTTTAAACAATTAATTAGCCATTATTAAAGTCTCTACTGTACCCATCCTGCGTGCCCAGTAATTTCTAATTGGAAATTCATGCCTAAAGGTGGGATTTGCATGGCAGTGAAGCTCTTTCATTACCCACATGCACACAAACACCCCTGGAATTATCAGAGGGCTCAGGAAGGCCAGATATGAAGACAAGCCTCTCACTCACACTCCTGCTAGAAAATCCTGATGACCAGTGCTGCTGGATCCCGTAGATCCTTGATATCCAGGCTAATAAGCAAGACTTTTCCTTCCACATCCATCTCTCTTGCCCGTGTAACACTTGGGTGGAGATACAAGATCGAGAAGGATTTGGGGCTGGAGCTTTGTCCGAGCTGAATTATGATTTTCTCCTCTTTCTGAATGCACCAAGAGGCAATTCCCAACTCAGCTATGGAATAAAGCAGGGATTTCACAGCTTCTGCATGGACCTCTCATCCTCCACCTCCTTGATCCGTGTCAGCACAAGTCTGGTACTAGATGAAGAGATTCTGGCCCTGTTTTCAGTGGGAGCAACCAGCAATTTGCAATGAAAATAGCTCTGAGATTGACAAAACACTTCAAATCTCTCTTGAAACGCACCTTCTGCCTCAGCTGCAGAGCTCTCTAATTCAAAAAGGCTTTGTAAAGTGAAGGACACGTGTCCTCACATCAACTCAGCAAGGAAACACTTCTACTAAAAAAATCCCTACGGAGGCAAATAATCCAAACATTCCTGCAATCCCTAAAACAAACAAAAAAAACACCACCAAAAAACTCAGTGCTGTAGGTCTTCAGCGCTCTGCAGCAAAACATTTGCAGGCCAAGAATCCTCCTGGACGTCGGTATCAGATAAATTATGATTGATAATGTGAATTTGAGAGCAGAGCTGCCACCACAACCTCCCATAGCAACCAGAGGCATCCTGTGCAGGGTTTTCCCACTTGTGCAGTGATTACAGGAACAGCGAGGAAAACATTTCAAAGAGGATTTTTTATGACCTGGGATTCCAGCAGAATTTAGAGGCTGGAGGAAATAAAAGCCTCCTTCACATTTCCGATTCAAAAATTGCTGCCCCAAAGTCCCAACACACTTAAAAACAATTAAAACCTGAGTGGGAAATTCCACCTTTCTTACTTAGGTGGTTCACTGGCAGCAGATTGCAGAGGTCAGTGCGATATTTCGGTGCCCATTAGATGGAAAATCCAACTTAGTGAGCAACCACAAATCAGCACTTTCTGTATTTCCTGGGCTTCAGCAGAGCTGCAGATCTCTCCAGCCAAAACCATGATTCCAGACAAAAAAACCCCATGTTACAACATTAAGATATTTTCCCTGACATGGGTGATTAAAGGTCATTTTTGAAGACAGAGCATAAAACAGGAATGTAGTAGGAATTTACAAGTGGCTTTTTATATCTCTTTCCTTATTATCTTCCCAGGGAAATGAGCTCACTGTAAAGTTCACGTTGGAGAAAAAGGTCACAATTCAGGGTACAGAAAAGGCTACTCCTGGAACAGAATCATCAAGGAAAAACTCTCAACTGGTACAGCTGAAAATGGGATTCCACTGTTGCTTTTCACGACATTTTTCTCCATTTTCACCACATCTCCTCGAGAAAGGCTCATAAATACTGCAGCATAACTAAGAAATGATTATCCATTCTTTCCATGAGTATTCTGGTTGCCTGTTTGGGACTGGAGCGTGACTTGACCTGTATCAGGGCACAGGAGAGACTGAGAGATGAGGTGTTTATTATTTTTCTGCTGGCTCCCAGCTCTGGGATCAATTGCAAGGAGATAAAAAAACCTCCCTGAAATGCCCCTTGCCCTTCAGCAGGCATGGACTGGAGTGCACATTTGCTGCCATTTCCGTGTCTACCAGCACCCTGGGAGATTAAACGTGAATCCACAACTACAATTTCCTCTCTCCCTGGTCTGTTCTTTTGACATTGCAGCATTACATTTTGATTTACACAGAAGCTCGTGGCTCAAACCTGCTCACCTGAGCTGGCTCCCAAAGCCAGCAGAGATATCCCCTGGACCAGTGTGTGACAGAGGAGACAAAGCAGAGAGACAACAACCACCTCACTGAGATGGCATTAGGGGCAGGAGCTAACAATAATTTTAGTCCCTTATCAATTTCTTGAAGTTTAACTTCTTTTTAGCTTGAATTATTTACTAAACTTGGAATTGTTTAACAAGAAAACTCACAACCAGTGAAGCTGCTGCAAGATCAATGTGATACAACTCCACCCAAATCCAGTTGTAAGGAGTGACCTGTCCCTGAGGAAAATTTCTCTCCTCCATAAGAGGCCAGTGACACCCTTTGGAATGAGCCACAGGACATGGTGGGCTCACCCAAAATATCCTTTCCACATGGTGGTTGGTTTGCATTACATTCTCATGTCACCTGTAATGACATTTTATATTAATAACTATGTTATTTCTGTACAGCAGCAGCCACTTTTGGGTGATCTGATCTATTTTTTTTTTTTAAGACTCTTCACACAATAACCACCTTTCTAGTGATATTTTCCCTCTGTGTTGTTTTAACTCTGAATCACAGCACAATAAAACTAAAGAGCTCTGAAACCTCATCTGCTCTGTACCTTTTATCCCCAGTGAGTAGGTCACCATAACTAAACTGTGCTGCCTGAAACATCACAGCAGTTCATTACTACAAACAGGGGCCATATCCATCCCTCTCACCAGAAAAATAATACCTGAAAACCCTAAAATAACACTCAGCCTTTAAATTATACCAACAATTGAAGACGTACATAATTAAGTCTAAGTGCTCCTAAGGCTGTTACTTTGCAGCTTGATTTTGGGATACTACACAAACGCTGTGAGACACCTGATCTTCCAGGTTGGTCCCTGATTGTGGAGTCCCAGAATGGTTTGGGTTGGAAGAGACCTTAAAGACCATCTAATTCCACCCCTGCCATGGGCAGGGACACCTTCCACCGGCCCAGGTTGCTCCAACCTGGCCTTGGACACTCCCAGGGATCCAGGGGCAGCCACAGCTTCTCTGGGCAACCTGTGCCAGGGCCTGCCCACCCTCCCAGCCACAAATTCCTTCCCAATATCCCATCCATCCCTGCCCTCTGGCAGTGGGAAGCCATTCCCTGTGTCCTGTCCCTCCATCCCTTGTCCCAAATTCCTCTCCAGCTCTCCTGGAGCTCCTTCAGGCCCTGCAAGGGGCTCTCAGGTCTCCCTGGATCCTTCTCTTCTCCAAGCTGAACACCCCCAGCTCTCATTCATAGTAAACATTCACTAATTAGAGTCTCACACTTTTAGAGCAAACCAGGGTGTTGTTTCCCTCCACAGATCAGTCTGTCCAAGGAATGCCACCCCGATTTCTTTACACAGCACTCAAGCAACTCCTGGGCCTTTGGGTGTTCCCACCATCTACCTCACTGACACTGCAAAAACCAGCCCAGCTGAGCTTCTGCAGCTGACACTGCACATGGGAATTACTGGGATGAGATTCCACTGATATTGTTTAGTTAACAGTGGGTTAGAAATATGTAAATACAGTGGAGCACAGGCAGGGAATGCAAATTGAGGCTCCATCTGCAAATAGTCTGGCTCCTTGCAATCCTATTTATCCAGGCATTGGATAAATATAAATGAACCTTCTTGCTTAAAACCAAATATATTGTCTTTATGTATCAAGAAAAAAAGCATAATAAACACTGACAAAGAAAATCCCCATCAAGAAGAAAGTATTGTAGCCTGGTGCTGGGCTACTAATAGATAAATGGTTATTTTCTATTGTTTCTGTACAGCTTCCATAAAAAAAATGTAAAGATTCATATTATCAGAAGACAGTTGTGCATAAAATATTAGGTCATAGAAGGTTTGGGACTGATCAAAGTGATAAAATTGATTTGAATTTAATTTGATGTAAAGATGGATCTCTACACCTCGGTAAAAGGAAGGAATAATGTGACAAAAAACAGGAGTCAATAGGATGGTGCATTTCTGGATCCTTGCTCTGTTCTGCCTGTGCAGAAGGTCCACTTGGAAAGAAAATTTATACTGTATTGATAGTCACCACCCATAAAATAGGCCATATTTTGATATGTGGATTGAACTACTGAGTCAAATTCAGTGATATGAAAGCAAACAGAATTTAACACCTCCTTGTATAAGCCAATTTTTGCTTACTCTTCAACCCTCTAAAATACAAGGCTCATTTTTTTATACAGACAGTAAAGCTTTAAAAACTCCTTTTCAAAATTTCTGGATGACCTGAAGTTGCCAAGAATCACTGGAACTCAAAAAATTATTTCGAATATCTTTTCCAAGAGGTGGCAGCTGCCCCTCCAGCAGCTTGATATTCTCCAGGAACAATCTCATCTGCTACATTGATTCACTCCTCCTGCCATTAACTGGCAACACTTTTAAGCTGACATTTCCAATTGTTTTAGCTCTGTTTATTCAAAGGTGTTTAACACCAAGGGTATTTTCTGAACAGGTCCTTTAGAGCTCTCCTAAAGTGAAAAGAAAATCAACAGACATCAGAACTTCTCTTAGGAACTGAAGTGCTCGGAATTAACCTTTTGTTCAGGAAGAAACAGGTCACAGGAATGACTAGACTGGAGTCAGCTTTCCATTAATAAAAGGGAAAGTGGAGGGTATTTTTTTCCTCGTTGCAGGCACAGCTCTGCTCCCCACAGGAGCACGAAGCCAACCCTGGCAGAGCCACCATCGTCCCCCTCTTGTAGTCACGGGAACAAAACCAGCCCAGGGGGATTTAGTCCATCCCACTCCAGCGGTTCTTTCTGTAAATGTGATCAGATTCAAGCTGTGCCAGAAGAGTCAGAGAAAAGGAAAGTGGGGGAATAATTTCGTGGATATTCAGGTGTGCTCAGCATCTCCAGCAAGGCCAAAGTATCTGATGGAAACACAGCCACGTTTATGTCCTATAATAAAGGGTTACAAATACAGAATAAACACACAGGGCTCGGTCAGGGCTTTTATATCATCCAGCATTTCTTCTGCTTCCCTTTCCTTCTCTAACTCTGGAGTTATTTAACTGCTTGGAGTTTTCATTCTCATCTACTTCCTTGAAACTCAGGGAAGTCTTTTGTCCATACATAGAATGGTTTGGGTTGGAAGGGACCTCAAGGACCACCTGATTCCAACCCTTACCACGGCCAGGGACACCTTCCACTAGCCCAGGTTGCTCCAAGCCCCTTCCAACCTGGCCTTGGACACTTCCAGGGATATCTTTCAGCTTATGTATATACATAGATATAGATACCTCTATTAATTTTCTCTCCACAGCAGCAGCAACACACCAGCTCTACTTAGTTGCAATATCCAAGTAATACACAAATATGTTCCTGCTATTTTTTGTATCACTATTTGCAGTCTCAAAAAAACAAAAAACAAAAAAAAACAAAACAAACAAAAAAAAAAACCACCACACCATTTTTATTCCAACTGCACTTTCTCATTGAAATCCAATTTTATGAAACATGACATGTTAAGAAAAGTTCACTTCAGGTCCTCTTTGTTTTTTGTTTTTTTTTTGCAGGTCCCTTTTTCAGTTCATTTCACTTCATTGTGAAAACCTCACATCCAAACCTACCTATTGATTGATATATGGGAGACTTCTCCTCGAGTCAATAATAGCCCTGAGCAAGAATCAGTGGCTCTTTGCTGTTATTTATACTTAAAGAGCTTTATTGAGCTAAACTGGTGTTCAGTTTAGCCTCTCACAGTTTATCATTTTAGGGTTTTTTTTTGTTTTAAGAATTGTCCTCCTTAACTGTTGAAATCGACTGGCAACTAAATCAGAGCAGAAAAAGCTTAACAAGTGGATGATAATCATAATTCAGTGTTTACAGCTTGAAACCTTGATCTCCCCATTGTAGCAGCAAAATTTCTTATATACTCTTAAATTAGTTTTCTGTGGCACAGCAACAGCCAATATGCAGGTAATAATAAAAGGAGTGTATTAAAGGGAACAGTGAATTTATGATCTGCCCAGCAGAAATCCATCAGCTGTGATTGGGTCCCAGGCACGGTTACAAATATCATTTCACACTAAGCTGCACAGTTTCTCACCAAATTGCCTCATAAGACAATATAATATTGAAGGAAACAAACAGAGCTAAACCATTGAATAGATTATTTGTTCATTACTTAAGAGTGTGTGTTTTGATTGCCAAAAAAAATAAATAAATATGAGTAAAAGCAAATATTCCCTGCTTTGTGTCACTAATTAATTCTGCATTTGGAATATTGTTATTACTTTATCTCAGAATCCTAGAATTAGAACAGTAAAAAAAATGGACTTGCAGGGTCATGTCTGTATTAGTTTCCCACAAAATCTTTTGTTTCATGGATATTACTCCCCTTTTTTCCTGTCTAGATGACAGGGATCCACAAGGTAGAGATTCCACCTTTTTAAGATGACAGTCTGATTTCATTTATTCCTGACTTTAAAAAAATATAACAATCTTTTATTATTGAGGAGATTATGATAAATTATCACACTCTACAATTAAAATACTCCAAAATAGTGCAAAATACTTTCTGTGACAAACATCAGGGCACGAAAGCTCCAAGTGGGATCTTTTGATTTTCACAAGCAATGGGGAACTTCTATCTCAAATCTCAAATTGGAGACCACACCCCCTCCAAAGCCTCCCTTTTCCATCTTCAAAAGGTTGACCCTCAATTTTCCTGCACATTTAAAATACTCCACAGAAACCTTCACAGCGTTGTAAATAGTTCCAAGCTGCGCCCAGAACAACTCTTTGCTCTTAAAAAGCCTGCTAGGGATTTAAAACTCCTGGTTTATATCTCAGTCTCACAGACTGCTCAATCTTAAACCCTGTCTGGGCTGGTGGGAACAAGTGTAATAGGAAAGACGTGCAAAAAAGGTGCAAAAATCCACAATGGTGAAAAAACTCCCCTCGGGGAAGTTCTTACCTCCTCCTCCTGTCAGTTCATATTTAGAAATCCTGCCAGTTTAAATCCTAAAAACAAGATGATTTCTCCTATGCCTTGTGATTTTCTGCAGTAAATCTTGATCTGCTCATTATCAAAGCGAATATCACATAATCCCTTTCCTGGCCTCCTAAGATCTTGGTTTTAAAGTTATCTGGTGATAAAAAGCTCCAAGATGTTAATTGCACATTGTATGTGGCAAGAATTTCACTTCATTCCAGCTGTTACCTTCCCATCAAGCTGGATGTTCCCACCTGAAAGCACCAGCAGCTGATAAACCATCCTCACACTACTAATTATTTTGTAGGACTCTGCCCTTCCTTTTTTCTGCTTTAATTACCCAACCTGTGCCATTCCCTGCTTTCTTCTCGGGCATTTCCCATACCAAAATTCCTTAATTGCTGGTTTTGCCAGGAGGTCTTCCTGAAAGCCAAGTAAATCAAGGCATTGCCCATGAGGAACGTGCAATAACTTCCACAGGATCTCCAGTTTCTAGAAATTTGAGCCCCAGGGGCCCTCAAACAAGTGGTTGTTTGCACATAGAATTTAAGTTTAAATACAAAAAAAAAATATAGTACTTGAAATGACCAACCCTCTGCAGTTGAGATAAGAAATGCAATTATTTAGAGTGGATAAAAAGACTTATAATTTGTACAATTCTGTTATTACAGGCTGTGCAATTCAAATGCAAAGTGGTTGACCCTTTTAAATCATATATATATATAAACATATATGAAATTTAGAACATAACTGATCAATAAAATAAACTTTCACTTGTTTCTTTTAAGTAACAGAATAAAAGAGGTGATTTTACCATGTTATAAGGGTAAAGAATTATTTTGTGTTGTCATTTGAGTGGGCTGAAAGCCTTGATCCTTCCACTCCATTCACTTTGGGACAATAGGATTTTTATGGAGATATATCCCCTGGCCTTGCTGTCCTAATCAGGTACTACTGGAATAAAAAAAAAATCCAAAAAACCCACTTCAAGCAGAGAATGAACCTGCAGCATTTTAGCAAAGGAATAACTTACACTGCAGATTTTAACAACCAATATTTAGTTGGTGCCAAGTCATGGAAACCTGGCAAGGTAAAAACCAGGCAAAACCAAAGTGTTTGACCCAAGAAGTTTTCTTTTTTTTTTTTTTTTTTCTGGCTTAGCACAGGTTCTCCTGCTGCTCCTTTTTCTCAGGGAATTTTTCCCCTTTAGTGGCAGGAGTTCTTGATTCTTACTAATGGACAAAGAATTAATTGATCTGGGAGTCAGATTAATCACTTCAAATGCTTTAGTAGATACACACAGGCTGTAATTTCAGGTTTTGCTGGTGCCCTGTACACATTTGCAGTAGAATTGTGCCTGCTGAGGGAACATTCCTGTCCCTGCCCACGGCAGGGTGTTGTAACTGGATGATCTTTAAGGTTCATGATGATCCAACCCAAACCATTCTGGGATTGTGTCACAGCGGGCTGTGCAGCCTGGGAACAGTTACAGAGGCACAAAGTTAATCTCAAACTCTTCCAAAGTTGAAATTATTGGAGGGTGAAGGTAAAGGATGAGGAGAAAAATCTTTTTTATGGCCGGTGTATGAAACTATCAGAACCTGACAGACAGCATGAAGGTCCTGCTCACCCCATCCCTGGAGGGTTGCACCTCCCTGATCCAGGCCTGTCCAGCCCCAAACGTGCCCTTTTCCTTGGGATCTTGCTCCAAGGTATCCATAGCAGGCACAGAAGAACCACCACATCCCTCTGGGATATATCATTGTATTACTGGCCCTATTTCTTTATTTCTTCTTAAGATTAATTCCTTGTTTCAAACAAACAACTGAAACCACATTTCAGTGTGACTGGGGTTGTCTTTTCCCAATAAAAATCTACCCAAGGAACAACAGACAAGGTGTGCCTGGCTGGCTAAAAACCACCACATTTCACTTTCTCTTCCCAGGGTAAGTCCCAGAGGTTCCTGCAGTGAATAATTGGCTGCACCTTGTAAAACACACAGTGCAACATGTACAGATAGTCTGTTCTGTCCACCAAGATGTGCCTGTGGAATAACAAAGACCTGAGGATTGCAGCTGGGCTCAGCACACTCCAAAATCCAGGTTTTTTTAAAGAAATTTGGATTATCTTTGCAGATTCGTTTGAGGTAAAATAAAAATAAAAAAATAATAATAATAAAAAAAATTAAAGGATGAAGATACCAAGACCTGTCTGTGCTGACAGCTTCAGACCTGGGACCCACCTACTCTCAGTTTAAGCAGCCAATTAAGGAAAATTAAAGTTATACCATCCTTCAGTGTCCAGAAGATATAAACCCAAAGGGATGAACAGCAGGACAGGGGAACTTGTACTGCCCAGGGGATTATTTAGGCACTGACAATGCATGGCCTGAAAGAACAGAGATGACCCCTCCTGATTTCACACAGCAGCATTTTCTTTCCAAGCCAGAAGAGTCAGAAATTACATCCCAAAAGCCCCAGGGAAGGTGGGATGTTGTTTTTTTCCCCCCCTCCCCGGTTCTTTCGCTGCAGTTACTCGTGTTGTGCATCATTTCAGCTCCACTGACCCCGAGTCCTACAGCACATCTTGCTCCTTGTGAAACACTTTTAAATGGCATAAAAAAAGTCAACAACAACACACCAAGAACACCCTCAGTCGGAGGCATCACGCAGCAGAGGTCTGGGGCTCATTAGTCCAGAATATTTCACTACATGTGAGGATTAAATTAATGTGGTTCAATTATTTTCTAGGTTTTTCAAGAGTTTTGAATTTCAATACCTTTTTTTCTTATCCTTTAGTGGTTGGATGTGCTCACCTTGTATCCAGATCTAATGTGGGTTTGTTGTTTGTTTTTTTTTTTGATTAGCTGGTGCTCCAACAGCTTCATAATCATTGTTTAAATATAAATTACGTGTTGCAAATACACCACTAATGCTCAAGAACTTCATACATTTTATACTAAATATAAGGCCTGCAGTTACCATGCCCTCCCTAATTTTGATTAAGTATGTATTCTCTTTTCAAACACAGTTAATATTTAGCAGGTATGGAAAGGAAAAAAAAAATCAGTATCTGCATTGAGCATTTAAATAGTTAAACCTTCAGACATTTCAGTTCAGTTTTTAAAGCCAGTTTAGAATTAGGACCAATGATTTTTTGGGAAAGGCAGTGCCCGAAAAACTGGGAATTAACAGCACTGTATTTGCCCTCCTTGTTCAGATGACACGTCTGGCAGCTTCCACTGCTCATTCCCTGCACTCCCAGGAAATCTTGGACACCAGCCCATGTATTGCACAGCTCTGACCCTACCACAGCTGGTTATGACCCCTCTGCACCCCAAAGTTTTGAGAGGTATTAATTTAACATAACATTCTCCTCAAGGCCACAAATTCCAAGGAAAGATTGTGGTGGGAGACAGCATGTTGTTTAGCCAACACTCCCTTTCAACAGATCAAAGCAAAGCAAACCAAAATCATTCATTCATTAGTAAAATTGGGTATTTTTAAAGTTCTCTTTCACTGAGCACAGAGGTATAAGGAAAGCTACATTAATGCTTAAAAGAAATAAATTAAATAAATTAAAAAAATAAAGCTTCTGGTTGGCTTAAGCATAGTTACAAAGTGATGTTTACTCCTTAAATGGGCTTGCTTGGCTACCCATCATAACACAACACAGAAATAGGTCTGACCAACCTAACAAAGCATCTGGATGTCAATAATACAACTGTAATAAACACAATTTTCACTTCAGAATGAGGTATTTTCCAAACAGGCACTGGGATAAACACAATTTCCTTGTGATTTCTTACACTGGTCCAGCTGCTGATGGACCCTGAGCAGAGTGTGAGCTCCCTGCCATCAGAAGGACTTTGTTCTGCCCAGCTCCCCCTGTCCCCTCTCTCAGATCAGGCTCACAAGAAGCAGCCCTGCCTCCAGAAAGCTTTTCCATCCTCTTTTCTTTGCCCCTTCCTAAGGATTTGTGTGATTTGAATGTGATAATTGGAACATCTTTACGCTGCTCCTGCAGCCCCAGTCAAAAGAAGAAGAAGAAAAGGATGAATCCATTTCTTTTAGAGCTGGGCAGTCTCAAAGCAGCAGAGTTTTTGGGGGCCTCGTGCCTCGACAGGAAAGAAATGAGCATTTTATTGGTGGAGAAAGTTCTTCAGGAATCAAATGCAGCATCTGCCTTGTCTGGCAATTCCTCACTCACTGGGGTTGTTATGGCCTTGTTTACTTAGAGGCACAAGTTGCACCATGAAATTATTTAAGACCACAGGAATTACATACTGGTGGGTCTGGCAAGGGAAGGGGACAAATGAAATATATAAAAAAAAAATAAAAATAAAGAAAGGGGATTAGCTCTTTCGAAGTCTACTTCAAAAAAATCAGATTTCTAATATCAGTTCTCCAACAGACATACATCACAAAAGCAATAGTTTTAAAAGGCCAAAGCTTTGCAACAGCTGAAAAGCCAACTAAACAAAAAAAGAACAACACCTAAAGCCAACTTTAGGATGTTATTTACACCCCCTTTAACTGAAGTAGAAAAGCAGTAAATTTTTCTTCTATTTTCTATAAGCTGTACTGAATCAAAAAGCATCCTTGGGACAAGTCTTACCTCTTCTGCGACAGGAGAATGGAGAGAAGTAAGTTTTCCTTTTCTGATTGCAGCAGTTGGATGGGCTGAAGAAGAGGAGAGCAGAAGGCACTTTCTTCTCCATGCAACAACAAAAAAAAAAACCTGAGCGTTGCTTCCCTTCCTGCTTTTATAAAACCCAGCAGCTGTTTCCACCTGAGTGATTTCCCTCCTCTGACCACTTCCAGCTGCCCAGGGATGGAGTCCCTGCCTGTGGGTTGAATGTCCACACCTGCTCTGGGTCACCACCAGCAGTGGTGGCACTGGGGGCTCTGTTGAGGGCTCACAGAGAAGCTGTGGCTGCCCCTGGACCCCTGGAAGTGTCCAAGGCCAGGTTGGAGCACCCTGGGCTGGTGGAAGGTGTCCCTGCCCACGGCAGGGGGTGGCACTGGATGATCTTTAAGCTCCCTCCCAACCCAAACCTTTCCTCTGAAAACCACGAATGCAGACTGGTGTGTTCCTAAATATCCAAAACATCAAAGCACCACTGTCTTGGAGCCTCACACCCTTGGCAAAGAGCTGCTTTTCATCAGAGCCAGCAGTGCCAATTTTCCATCCATCACGCCACGTTCCCTGGGTGGGAGAAGCAGCGACCCACGGACAGCTTTGCTTTCCGTGCAGCTTGTGACGTGAAGGAGCACCAAACATCTGCCACTTGCAGCCCAAAGCCTGCAAAAGCCGATTGTTCCCTTTGCCACAGCCAGCATGACATATTTCCCCCCTCAATTAAGCCCTCAGTCCTGGTTTCACATCAGAAGAGGGGTGTGTTTGCAAACGGGGCAAAGGGATGAGCTGGCACCTCCTGTTCCACCACGCCATGGGCTGGGAGCCAGGTTGGCAACAGCCCCCCAGGATTCCCCACTTCCATGTTCAGCCTCAAAATGAGGGGAAAATAACAGGCAGAGTTTTGTTCCCGAGTGTGTTATCTCAGCAGGGTCAGTGAAGGCTTGTTGGAGATGACTGGGGAATGTGTGTTGGGAGGACACGTGCAGAGTGGGATCTGCTCCTTCCAAGATAAATGACAATAAACTACAAATCTGGGCTTTCAAAAAGTGCAAAGACATTTCTTTACTTGGGTTAAAAAGCAGCACCAGTGATTGACCTGATTCTGTGCTAAGTTGCCCCTTTCCTTCACAGAACAGGTTATAAAAATCACCTTGTACTGAGCTAATCTACATTTATTTGCTAAGTTATGTACATGCTGTACATATCTTAAGTGCTGCTGCTCTACAATTAATAATTGCTGTTCATTCTTTCACTGTATTTCCCTTTTCTTACTGTATCGTGCTGTCTGTGCTCTTCCCAAAATCATTTCTCAATGAAACTCAAAACCTGTTGC